>NW_018021148.1:58060-74265 GCF_002006095.1 Pseudomyrmex gracilis
ATCGTACGGTGTCGAATAATTTGGTGTCGAATAAATCTGTGTCGAATCGAGCGGTGTCGAATCGTACTGTGGTCAATAGAGTATCACCCCAATTATTGTATTTATTAACTAACAATAGTGTTATATGGAATAACTTATTGTTACTTGTTTATTTCTGGTTGCATTTCTTGCTGTTCTTGTTGTTGTTCTTGCTGCTGTTTTTGCAGCTGCACCAGTTGCTGTTGCAGCTGCAACTGGCGCTCTTTATAAGTGCGCAGCCGCTGCTGCTGTTCCTGCAACATTTGTTGTTGTTGTTGTTGCTGCTGCTCGTGTTGTTGCAGCTTTTGTTGTTGCTGCTGCAGCTGTTGTTGTTGCTGCTGAATAATGCTCTGCATCATTTCTCGCGATGTGTTTTTGTGTAAAAACAAAAGAATATATTTCAGGAATCAATATATATACTTAGTAATGTATTTTGTTTCATATTTATAAAACTGATATTTAAATGTTTTTATAATTACATATGACTATTAACATTTCAAAACAAATAATAAATTATCATTTATTTCTAAACATAATAATATTAGTTTCATAACAAAAAACGCTATCATAATAAAAAATGAGTAAAGGATCAATACAAGCCAGTATGCAAAATTAGTAATAAAAAGTTTTATTGTAACGTTAAGAATCAGACGTTTCGGCCTTATTGGATCTTTTCTGTAGCGATAATAAACTCATATTAAAAACTTAAGAAAAAAAAGTACAAGATTTACCAGTATAAATGAGAAATATAACAAATCTGCAAACATAAATAAGTAGATCTTAATTTAAAAATGAGCAAGTTGACATCAGGATCAAGTTTTTAAAAAACTGGTAATTATCAGAGAAATGCTATGTAATAAGTAATTCAAGTGAAGAAGTTTGTAAAACCATGTAATCAATTAAAAAAACAAAGGCAAAAAACACTTAATCAAGAAAAATTTATATTAATATGTAATAGACCAAAATTTAAATAAAAATAAAGTACTAATATACTAATGTTCACGCTTTAAATGCCTTGCTTATAAATATAATATTCTCTTACACGATGACAAAGCTGGTCAAAACTCAAAGCAACAGAAGTATACAAAAGAAAGAGTTATTATTTAAATGTATACAACTGTAAGAAAAAGAAGTACGGTTTTAATTGCTTGTATAAGACAAAATGTTGAAATTCTTTTGGTTTTTAATATGGAGCATCTCAGAAACAGATATCTTAACATAAGATTTCTTCATGTTCAAAATTTATGCATCTTACCAATCAAAGTCATATCTGAAGTCATCAATTCTTTATTCTACAACAATATGATTAATTATTATATTTTCTTACTTATCTGATTGTTATGATTCAATTCGAGATTTTTTATTTTTGTCCTTTTTGCTGTAATCAACATAAATAACATTATATCAGCATGATAGCAGTGTGATATTCAGTGTGGTACACATTCTTGTTCTGTGGGTTAAAGAATCTTCATAAAATTTAAAATATATAGATTTAAGAATGTTTCAATATTTATTCAATATTTACATTTACTTCATTTGTTTATTTTCATAAATCTTCTTAATATGTTGAGTGTTACATACTAATACTTAGAAGAATATACTTTTGTACTTAGTATAGATATAATTTTGTTAAAAGATCAATAAATTCTTATTCTATAGAGGTGTAGAACGTTGTGTAGAATGAGACTATTATGTATCAGCAGCAAGCAAATATAGATATAAAATAAAAATTAATGAACAAAATTAGATGTATACTAGGTAAAAACAAAAAGAGTATTTATACTCTTCTTAGTATTATTATGTAAGAATTTGAACAAATAAAGTAAATTTATAAAGATGTAAAAAGATTTTCAGATAGAAGTATATATTAAGATTTATTAAGATTCTTTAGATTCACCAAACAACAATGTATATCACTCTGAACATTACTGAATATCACAGTGTAAATCACACCTATTGAAATGTTATGTATGCTGAAAAAACCAAAGAGAAAGAAATGAAAGACCAGAATCATGAATCAAATAAGAACAAGAATCAGATCAGTAGAAAAGAAATAATAATGTCCAATATTGTAATAGTCGCTGAGTAGAAAAATACATGATTTGAGAAATGACTTTGGTAAAGCGCATAAATTTTGGGCACGGAGAATTCTTATTAGGAGACATGTGTTTCCGATATACAAAATGACAAAAGAATTTTATCGACATTTTGTGAAGCAATGAAAAACTTCTTGTTATACATGTAAATTGTACACATTCTAACAGTAACTCGTTTTTTTGTATATTTTTTGGTTTTGATTTTTGACAAATTTTGTCTTAGATACAATTTTGTGTTAGGAGAAACTATGTTTAGAGGTAAGCAATTAGAAGATCAATGTATAGTGTAATTAATGCAGCTAATTTATTTTATTTCTTATTCTCTAAATTTTTTCTATTCAGTTTATTATCGCTACAGAGAAGATCCGATATACAATGAAAACCGGCTCATTAATTTTATTTTGAATTGTAATTGAACGGATTCAATTACATTTCAAAATAAAATAAAACTACTATATTTGAAAATAAAATAAAACTACATAGCTGCACTATATAAACGAGACACGTACAAGTACGATTTCTGTACATTGTAGGAGTAGTGAGTGGAAGATAGGAAACTTGTACTATACTTTTAACCCGCTTTTTTTGGCCTGTAGATATAATATTAATTTTCTATTTTAACTCGTGTTGATTATTTACTTATTTCGTCTTTATTTCATGATCTTATTCATTTATAATGTGATGTATTACTTACCGAACTTGTCTTCCATGATTGCTCGCTGTGCAAGTTGCTATAAAAATGACAAGCGGGAGGTGAGGGACGATAGCGACTCGTACTAAACAATGTGGACTCGCGTCCGTTTCGCTGCTCCCCCGTAAGCTATGCGCTACGTATGTTTACACAGTGTTCGCGTTTCGTGATTTTTGCATATGCCGCGAGTGTATTTCATTGTAGTAAAGTTCTCGGCATTTTTTTAATTGTAATACATGAAATATATTTTGTTGTACCGCTACGACGGTACTGGACCCTTTTCACAGGATCTTTCCGTTTGGATTAGGGGAGAAGTAACTCCGCCTTGCTCAACAGTTTAATAAACTTTATTTGACGATTTAGCTTCTTAATACAAGTACGACGACTCGGCGATAGCTCTCGAACTTCTGCTCTCAACTCTGTCACATCACTTTTTATATCACCGAATTGAGAGCATCACCTTGTCTTATCCTAAACAACGTTGCACGAGTTAATTGCGCAACTCGCTCATCCTTGCTTGATCAGCTCCCGGAGACGGATCTGCCGTCCTTGCTGATCAAGCAACACTCTCTTTTACAACACACTTAACTGTGTCTCAATCAAACATACGTGACTATCTTATGCTTTAACTTCCTAATTTCCACGTACGCGACCTTATACTAATTATACCTTTTTTCACAAATTTCCTAACACGACTATTACCTCACTATACTTAATTTCCCAACATTACTCCCCCGTTGAGAAAAGAAAACTTGTACGCAAGTTTTCTTAACTAGTATACCGTACAACTACTATTAAAACTAAGGTTGTCCTAGCACAGTGCGTACTCGATCTACATTTGTAGTACTAGGAAGCGTTTTGACACCAGCTTTTTTTTTTATACACTTAACCGCAACAACTAATGCAACAATGATTATTATTACAACTAACGTAACACTAACGAAAATAGTACAACTTACGTGAGGATGAACGTCTCCTCCCGACCGCGCGTTATCCATGTTTTCCACCACCTTAGTAATTCGTGTACTTAATCTTGTTAACTCTTCTTCATTTACCACGTTTTTTAATTATACGGGTGTGAAACTAGTTTTGTGTGTGAGTGCGATTTCCGGTACCGACAAGTTATACTCAGGTAAGTATACTTTCACGTCAGTACCGCGTGACCCCTCCCTTGTTTTGATGTACATCTCGCGCGTCAGCATCTTACAATTTTCAGACAAGGTCACTCGTCCCGTTCTCTTAATGGTTGCCACGTGCTCTGTGCCCCCCGCGCACTGTCTTGTGACCTCCTTCTTAGTATGTGTGGAGTACAGCCACGTCAAGAGATCCCGCAACGCGACCCACAGTGTTTAGTTTGTCGCTACATACCGCAAATCACACTCATCACCACCCTCTCGTAGACACATTTGCACCTCACACGGTGACTTATTACTCACGTAGTACACTGGCGTATTTTTCTCGCAAAAATAATGTCCACCAACGTTTTTACACTTATGTAATTCCTCCTCGGACACCTCCAGATACGTTTTTCCCTTTTTGCCTACGCCGAGTATACTATGTCCTATGTTTACAAAGGCATACACATTTCCATGATTATGTACAGGCAACGGAACGACGCTTACTAGCTCATAGACGGGATATGATACCAACGGAAGGCTTAACACTGTTACGATATCCGATCCTTTTACATACTCTGTGACCTCGCTAACCTTTTCTACAAGCGGCCAGCTTTCTTTTAAAACTTTAAAAGTAAACTGCATTCCTACCGGCAATTTTGGAACCGCCACCGTTACCTGTGCCAATATCGATTCGCTCAATGTCTCGAAGCAAATCCGACATAATTGCGTTCACAGTAACAAAATATTCCGTCAGCACTCCGCGCTGTGCATACTCGTCCACTGATCTACCCAACCTATTTGTTACATTTGACAACACTACTTTGTTACTACGCAAAACACCCTCTAAACTATTTAAATGTACAACGGTTTTGTTTAACACCCGGAGCTGGCTCTTTACGGCCCCGTTTAAAATTTCCTGGCCGGCATTTAGCGCGTCCAGTTGGTCGTTTATTAACTTTTCACTATTAGCATCCATTACACCAAATAAATACTTAGCCAAAGAACCAACTCCGTCTACCAGACCACGCTTTTTACCTACTGCACTACTACTTTCTAAAAAGTTAATGTGTGCTAACATTGCTTTTAATTGCTCCTTGTCTTTCTTCAATAACGCGGTCATGCTTTCGCAATTTACTTTTGCAACGTTATCGAGGTACTTTAGCTCTTTACAATAATACTGAGTTTTTTCAGTGAACTCATGTAACTGATTATACCTATGTCGCACAGTGCTTACATCTACGCTAATAACGACCTTCCAGTCCGACTCCACGCGGTAATATTTTCCTATTTTTTCAAAATAGATTTCCGGTTCCTGATCAAACTCTCTGATTTCGTAGCCCTTGGCTACACCAATGCCACAAACTAGCAATACCCTAAAGAAAAAAGAAACCTACTAGAAAAAGAAACAAAACATTTGCATGCAGACACATATCCGCACACTTTTACTACACGGAAGTTGTAGCTCATTTCTTCTTAAAACAGCTAACGCTTACTCAGCGTTGCACGTGAAACTGCGGACGGTGGTGTCACGATAAACTCATTGCTACGTTCAATTCAGCGTGTTACGCTGTGTCTTTACAACTAATTCTTAGTACCGCAGCCTTTTTCACAATTTTTTTTAACCTATTTTTTTTAACGTGACTTCCGCGACAACGAGCATCAGTGTCTTGTCAGTCGTCCGACCATTAACTCGATCGCGAGAAAAGAAAACATGTCGAACAAACCGTTTTTGCTCGGTCTCCGACGGTGTGCGTCGTGCCTTTCCGCGCCCCCCTGGTATATGTGCTTGGTGTCGGTTTAGCTGCGGAGCCTCCCCCGATCCTTCGTGGATGAGGACGGCAGTGACGCAACGTCCTCGGATGTTTCGACTTTACCAGCCACGCCGCGCATTCCTGAGGGTCCACCGCCGCCATTACCTGAGCCCGAGGATAACGAAGTAGTCATCCTGACGGTGCGGCCTCCACCACCGGCCTCTCCCGATGTCCCGGAAATAATCTACTTGGGATCCCCTTCACCGGCCTCCCCCGACGACTCAGACGTGATCTGTCTGGGGTCCCCGTCACCCGCTTCACTTATTACTATCACCATTGATTCAGAGTGAAGCGCTCGGTAAGTGTTTTTTTTTTTAATTGTCTACAAATGCTTTTAGCCTGTTCACGTGCACATCTGTGTGCGCCTCTTGGCTTTAATTGTATACGTCACATCAGTTACTTTCGCAACCACTTCGTACAGTCCTATCCATTTAGATTCTAACTTCTTAGATCGGCCCCTGCGTAAAGTTTCATCATACATTACCACTTTCACCGATCTTAAATGTAACTGCTTTTGCACCCTTGTCAAAATACTGCTTGGCCTTTTTCTTTTTTTCTTTGAGATTTTCTCTTGCCACGCGATTTGCGGCCCGTAATCTTTCCTTTAGTTCTTGTACATAGTTATCTAAGTTATATTGCGTCAAATGCGGCAACGCCGTCGGTAACTTTGCCTGCCTTCCATACACGAGCTCAAACGGCGTGTAAACCCCGTTGCCGTGTGAGGCGTGGTATTATACGCAAACATTGCGTATGGCACCCACTTGTCCCAATCCGTTTGGTTTTCATTTACAAAGTAGCGGATATACTACGTTAATGTTCTATGAGAACGCTCCAGCGCCCCGTTGCTTTCTAAGTGATACGTAGTCGTTTGCACTTTACTTATTTTCAGTAATTTACATACGTTCTTAAATAGCTCACTAACAAAATTTGTACCCCTATCAGTTAACACAGTTCCCGGAATGCCGTGTTCGCATATTATTTTTGTAACGAATTCTTCCGCTACGGTTGCGGCTTTTTGATTCGGTTTGAGCATCGCTTTACTAAATTTTGTAAGACTGTCCTGGAACGTAAGCAAGTATTTCTTTCCGTAACTTGATATCGGTAACGGCCCGACAATATCCAAAGCACACTTCTCGAACAACTCCCGTGGTGTATCTGTAATTACTAGAGGTGATTTTATTCTNCGCGAAAGTTTATTCTTCTGGCATGATTCACACTTTGCAACGTATGTTTCTACATCTTTTACCAAATCTGGCCAATTATAATTTTGACGGATTCTTTTTACCGTNCGCGCTACTCCCTGGTGAGCGCCTACCGGTGTGTCATACAGTATTTGTCTTCGTTCCTCCTCCGTAAGCTCACATGTCTCACTCACTTCGTTCTTTTCTGTTTCTTTCATTACCTAGTTCGCCTCGCACGCGTTCGCTTCCAGCGCAGGACTCCGGCTCAGTGCATCCGCGTTGGTGTTAGATTTCCTTTTCTTATACACTATCTCGTAATCGTATTCCTCCAACTTAAGACGCCAGCGCACGAGCCGCGATCCGGGATCTTTTACATTGAAAAGCCACACCAATGCTCTATGGTCTGTCACAATTTTGAACTTTGCTCTATATAAATACGGCCTAAAATGTTTCACGGCCCAAACGATAGCGAGCAACTCTTTCTCGATAGTGCTGTAGTTGCGCTCTGCCTTATTTAACACTCGGCTAGCGTAAATCGTAGATAGCTAGCGCTATAGGCTTGTCGCGACCTATTTCCCCTTCTGATAATACTGCACCAAGAGCGTAACCCGACGCGTCTGTCGTGACAATAAACTCTTGATTAAAATCCGGATACGCAAGTAACGGCGCGGTACTCAACTTTTCTTTCAAGGTTTCGAACGCGCATTGCTGTTACTGACTCCAGCTAAACGCGACTCCCTTGCGCAACATCTGTGTCAACGGCCTTGCAATTCTTGAAAATTGATCAATGAACTTGCGATAGTAACCTGCTAGTCTGATAACCGTCTGGATATCTTTTACTTTTTCCGGCACAGGGAACTTTGTTACGGCACTCACCTTCGTTAAATCTGGCAAAATTCCTTCTTTTGTAATCACGTGACCTAAATATGTCACCTCCTTTCGGAAGAACTCACATTTATCTGGTTGTAACTTGAGATTATACTCACGCAGTCTATCAAACACATCTCTTATTCGTCTTCTGTGTTCTTCTAGGCTGGCCCCGTGTATAACTATGTTATCTAGGTAGACAAAGCACTTTATTTCTTGCAGCCCCATCAAGACTGCATTTCTCAATCTTTGAAATGTTGCCGGTGCATTCTTCAGGCCAAAAGGCATCCTATTATACTCATAATGCCCGTACGGTGTCGAAAACGCCGTCTTTGATTTATCCTTTTCTTCCATTGATATCTGATGATACCCAGAAGCTAGATCAAGGGTCGAAAAGTACTTGGCATTTCCTAACTGATCGAGAATATCAGTTATATTCAGCAACAGAAATGAATCTCCGAACGTGACATCGTTCAGCCGTTTAAAATCTACCACGACTTTTAACTTCCTGACGCCCAACGCGTCCATTTTTTTTTGGCACGATTAAGAGTGGTGCGTTCCATTTGTTCTTACTATTTCTTATTATCTTATTTTTTAATATTTCTTTGATCTGTCGATCAACTTCCTGTTTGTGCGTTTCTGGCAAACGATACGGTTTAACACTGATTGGTGCGGTCACTTTTTATCCGCATCTTGTGTGTCACTGCGTTAGTTTTAGTCAATGATTCTCCTGCCAAATAAAATATATTGCTATACGCTTCGCAAATCTCCAACAAGACTTGGGTTTCTTCCGTATTTAGATGCTGCATGCGTAACGCCTCCTTTACTTTTTCACCTCGCGCCTTTCCTTCCGTTTCGACGCTTACGTTTAAGACTTTGCTTTCTTCTTTCCCGCCTTTACTTAATTCCCCTACTTTTACTCGTAATGTACTTATTTCCACTCTTTTTTCTGTAGTATTTACTATACTTACTGATCACAAATATTTCTCTGGCTGTACTAGACAACATCCTATGAATACTCCAGGCCGTGTTTCCTCTGCTTCTATTATGCCGACCTGATTGCTATCCGTGATTGCCTGTACGATGGTTTCGTTTTTTGGTTGCAACACTACGCTTTCATACGGACGCAGTGTCATCAAATCTTTACCTACCTTAAGCCGTCCTTCCTTGTAGTTATGTACGGCATTGTATTTCCTAATGAAATCGCTTCCAAGTATTCCTTGGTACTTAATTGGAAAGTCGTTTCTTACCACATATATTGCATGTTTTATTCTTCTGTTTCTCAATTGTATATGTGCCTTGATTTTTCCAATTACGCAAGTTTTATGCCCGGTAACTCCGGTGATCTCCAGCTTGGTTTTTTCTGCCGGTGTTTCGCCTTTCAGATATTTTTGCTTTATCAGTGAGACTGTTGCCCCTGTATCATATAACATTTCCACCTGGCCTCCTTTTGCCTCTCTTATTGGTACTACAGCTAAATCTAACCCTGCTTGTGCTGTATTTACCTCGGTCATCTGTAATTCTGCTACGGAGACAAATTTCTTCTTTCTTTTGCTTTCTTCTTCGTCACTTCCTGACGTTACGCTACTATCGCTTCGGCTTTTCTTTTCTTGTGCCGCGCGTCTTGTTTCCCTTTGCGCGGTGTAATGTTTATCGTTTTTCCTGTTATTCAGCGTCCAGCAATTTTTTCGTAGGTGTCCTGTCTTCTTACAATAATTACAATGTTTTTCTGTTGCATTTACCCGGTTGCCACTTGGCTTAGCTAAAGACACCTGTCTAGACCGACATTCTCGTCCAAAATGTCCGGTCTTGCCGCATTTATAACAATTGTAATTTTTATTGCCACCACGTACCTGATATTGCGCTCTATTTCTTGTTTTTATTCCCGTGGCCTTTTCCTCCGCGCTTGCCCCGGCTATTGCCTCCTGGAGCGTGTCATATTTGCGCGACCGCACAATTAATCTTAAATCCTCTCGCAACCCTATTTGATAGTGGTGCAACGCCTCTTTTTTAACAGTTTTCAAAATCGTACGCTTTTGATCCATAGTTCGCTCTTTTGCTTCTATCATGGACTCATAAAGCTCCATCGCGAGTTGATTTACCCGTTGACCAAAATTTAGCGCACTCTCGTCATTCTTTTGTTTTACTGAGCTGAACTCTACTTGTAATTTAGTTGTACCTCTTTTTGCTGAATACGTGGTTTCTATCTCAAATTTCAACTGCTCAAAACTGTGTATATCCCGCGTTTCAAAATCTAGGAGTGTTTGTTCCTTTACCTTAGTGCACAGGATAGCTTCCAGTAACGTTTGCTCGTCTACCGGGTTTATATTTTTTACCGCATAACTACACGCGCTTAGAAATTTCCGCAACTGCGTTTGTGATTTCCCATCGAACGTGGGAATTATTCCACGCGTTTCCTTCAGCGTTATATATCCGAGTAAATGTGCGACTTGGATGCGTACGTCTGCGGCCGTTCGTCCGTAAAAGTTACGTTTAACGTATTGTCGTGTCTTAACAACTCGTCGTTTCCCAGTGCCCGCGGATTATGTTGTCTGTCACGTAGTTCGTTCACGTTTCTTGTCACCGTGGTCATACGCGTACTTAATAAGTCAAGCGATCGCACCAACTGTTGCAACATCACTTCTGTTGGACTAAGACTCTGTTCGCTCGTTCCCGCGGCTTCGTTCCTCGCGGAATTATTCCCGACCAATGCGTTACGCATTCGGTTAAGTTCTTGGTCGACTTCCCCTCGAGCATGGTTTATTCTGCGTTCATCGGTTGTTTGTTCAACGTTGTCGCTATTCATTCCGACCTGATCTTTTGCGCGAAATACTTCACTGTCAAACGATACTAGAAAGTAATCGCGTCTGTGAGCCCGTGCGCTCGTGACTTCACCGTTTCGCAGATGTCCGGCAATGCTACCGTCCAGATCAAATGGATATTCCCGTTTGGTTCCCACGTTTGGATACTTCTGTATTGCTATCGCAAAACATTAACGTTCGCTTAAATATATTCGGTTCTTGATACAACGCAGCCGGCGCGGTTCTTGGTTCCCGTGACGATATAAATTTTCTAGTTCGGTTTACTGGCTCAGTATGAACCTCGCGCCTATCCTCGCAACTGTCGGATTGTCGTAAATGCCAGGTTTCAGACATTTGCTTGTCCGTTCGCTCTTTTACAATCTAAAACTTAACTTACAGGAATTGACGCATCTCAGCTTCAATGGCGCCTTTGGTTCTGCTGTTGGTCAACAGCAGATCAGATCGAGGCCTTGACAAAACAGGTCGCAGCACTGACAAACCAAATGGTCAAACTCATGAAGCAGGGTAGATCCCGATTAAGGAGCCGTTCCCGGAGCAGAGCCAGGAAGGACGCAGGGGAAGAGAAAGACATCTGCTACTATCACCGCAGATTCGGAGAAGAAGCCCGCAGGTGTGCACAACCTTGTGCATATAAAACAAAAAACGAAGAGGCCAGTCATTAATGGCGGTAGATGACGAGGGCCCAGGACCACGCCGCCTCCACATGGTAAACAGGAAAACGCAAACAGAATTCCTAGTCGACACCGGATCCGATGTAAGCATATACCTCCGGAGGATGACAAGAGGCATAAGCCGAGCAGGACACACCATGGAGTTATACGCGGCGAACGGGACGAAGATCAAGACATATGGAACCGTCACTCTGCAACCCAAATTCGGCTTACGCAGAACATTTCTATGGCGATTTGTCATCGTAGAAATCACGCAGCCAATAATTGGAGCAGACTTCCTGGCCCATTTCCACCTTCTACCAGACGTCAGAAAAAAGAGGATGGTAGACGGAAAAACGGGACTAAGCACGGCAGGGCAAACAAGGCATTCAAAAATAACTTCAGTAAAAACACTGGAAGGAAGCACGCGCTATCATAAAATACTAGCAGAGTTCCCGGAACTCACAAGGATAGGGGACCAAACAAGAAGAGTAAACCATGGCACGGAACACCATATCACGGTAACCGCAGGACAACCAGAGACATCAAAGTTAAGGAGACTAACGGCAGAAAAACTGAACGCTGCAAGAACGGAATTCAATCTTCTACTAAAAGAAGGCATTATTAGACCATCACGAAGCTCGTGGTCAGCACCACTCCACATGGTACCTAAGAAGAACAAGGCATGGAGACCATGTGGGGACTACAGACGACTAAATGCAAGAACGGTACCAGATAGGTATCCGATACCCCACATAGAGGATTTCACACAAGCACTACATGGGAAAAGAATATTCTCAACTATTGACCTAGTGCGAGCATATAATCAAATACCAGTAAAAACAGAAGACATTCCGAAGACAGCGATAACAACGCCGTTCGGATTATACGAGTTCGCCTTCATGCCGTTTGGATTAAGAAACGCAGCACAAACATTTCAGAGATTTATAGATGAGGTATTGCACGGTATGCAATTTTGCTACGCATACATCGATGACATACTCGTGGCATCGACAACAGAGGCAGAGCATGAGAAACACCTACGAGAAGTCTTTAGAAGATTGGACAGCTATGGAATAAAAATAAACCCGGGAAAGTGCGTCTTCGGAGAAGAAAATGTGAAGTTCTTAGGATACCTAGTCACAGGAGAAGGAACAAAGTCACTGCCAGAAAAAGTAGAAGTCAGTAAGAAATTTCCAAAGCCACAGACAACCAAACAACTACGCCAGTTCTTAGGGATGTTGAACTTTTATAGGAGGTTCATTCCCAAGGCGGCGAACGAACAAGCAGAATTAAACGACTTATTAAAAGGACCGAGAAGCAAAGGGAAGACCCCCGTAAAATGGACAAAAGAGGCAGAGCAAGCCTTCGAAAAATGCAAAGAGAGCTTATCTCGAGGAACACAGTTAGTGCATCCAAAAACTGAGGCGGAGCTGGTAGTCACAACAGATGCATCCGACATCGCGGTTGGGGCGGTTATACAACAAAACCTAGGACACGAATGGCAGCCATTGGCATTCTTCAGCAGAAAATTAACTGAAGCTCAAAAAAAGTACAGCCCGTATGACCGGGAGCTCCTAGCAATATACTTAACGGTAAAGCAATATCGACACATGTTGGAAGGCCGCCAGTTCACACTATACACGGACCATAAGCCGCTGGTATATGCATTTAAACAAGATTCACTAAAAAGCTCCCCTCGCCAAGCAAGACACTTGGAGTATATTGCACAGTTTACTACAGAGATACGGCATGTAGCAGGAAAAGAAAACGTAGTGGCAGACACACTATCGCGAGTAAACGCAATTGAGAAGGCCATCAACTTCGAGCAACTAGCAGCAGAACAAGAGACAGACAACGAACTAAAAAAGATCATAGAAAAGAGCAAGGGATTGAAGTTAGTTAAAGTACCAATCCCAGGGACAGAGATCAGCCTATGGTGTAACAAGGACACGCCGTTAACCAGGCCATATGTTCCACAAACCTTACGACGAACAGTTTTCCTGTCGCTACATAATTTGGCGCATCCAGGAACGAAAGCATCAGCAAGATTAATAACACGGAGATATGTATAGCCAGGCGCACAAAAAGACTGTATAGCATGGGCAAGAACATGCATCCAGTGCCAAAAATCCAAGGTGACCAGACACAACAAAACTCCTATAGGAAACTTCATAAACCCCACAGGACGATTCGAACACATTTACACGGACATTGTGGGGCCACTCCCGGTTTCAAAAGGATACAAGTATTGTTTTACGATAATAGACCGATTATCTAGATGGCCGGAAGCAGTTCCAATCCGAGACATCACAGCAGAAACAGTGGCCCAGCAGATATTCAATAAATGGACTACGATTCGGAACTCCATTGAAAATAACAACGGACTAGAGAAGGCAGTTCGAATCCGACCTGTTTCGACGTTTAATGCAGCTGACCGGCTCAACACACTGGAGAACAACGGCATATCACCCAGCAGCGAATGGAATGATGGAACGACGTCACCGGCAGGTGAAGGAGGCAATAAAATGCCATCAATCGACAAACTGGACAGAGACATTACCAGTTATCTTGATGGGAATCCGCGCGGCATGGAAAGAAGACATACAGAGCACGGCAGTTGAAATGGTGTTTGGAAAACCAATAAGACTGCCGGGGCAATTCTTGGAAGAACAAGCAAACACAGACCACACAGATAACTACGTTGGACGACTACGAGAAATCATGGCAAGCTTACAGCCAAGGTTACGAAGACATGGGCAGCCAACAACATTTGTGTTCAAAGAGATGGATACTACACCACAGGTATTCGTACGGCATGACGCACCAACGGGGGGGACACTACAACCTCCATACAACGAACCGTACGAAATACTCAGCCGAGGAGACAAAACATACAAAGTCAGGATAAAAGGAAAACCGGTAACCATTACAATAGACCGACTGAAACCAGCATTTATCCTGCGAGAAGAAGACACAGCAACGGCAAAGCCCACTCACGAAGAACAGAGAGATCCGAGAACACACTCACAGGCAGGAAGACTATTAAAACCAACAGTAAGATTCCAAGCATAGAGGAGGGATCTTTCTACAACGAGGGGGGTCCTGTGGCAACTACATAGTAACCACTACAAGCGCCTACAGATAGGCAACCAGCGCGGCAGCCATGAACAGGGCCTAAGCCCAGGCGCCGCAGCTCCCGCGGTAGCGGCCCAGAGCGGCGGGCGCAGTTCAACTCGCCACCGCTCCGCGGCGCACGAAGTGGATCTTCTCGCGGGAAAGAGTTTTGCGCCGAGGCCTATATAAGAGGCCCGCTTAGCAACAGCAAGCACCGACTTCTCTCTCGGCATTGAAAGGAGTACACGACGGAATAGCTAGTAGCATCCGGAGTTCTCCACTGTGCAAGATAAAGAGAAGTATCTTGAAGGGCTTCAACGTAAGGCCAGTGCCACCCCGTTCACCAGGGGTACATTCAGAGCACCAAGAAGCCAACGTCAGAGAGCGACACGTCCATTGGGAGTTGTTGCCGTGGAAACTCCATCCGCTGGACCTTCCGCACCGCAAGCTCACCAGGCCGCCGAGGATATTCCTGACTCCAGGAGACGTCAGGATCTGGAGGTTTACCTCACCCCGGGAGGATTGGCTGCATCTTCCTCGGTTGCTGTCACCCTTGCGATCGACCACCAGGGAGCAGGCAACGCAGACCACCTCTGTTAGCCGAACGACGCGGGGAACTCTCACCAACCAACCAGAGTTTACGACTCGGGCCTCACAGGCCAGCACTGCAACCAGGGAGCAAGGCTGCCAATCCGACTCCGACTGGGAAGCACCAACCACGAGGGATCAAGCGGAGCAAACGAGCCTATCAGGAGATACTTCGACCGACAGACAAAGCAGCGCTCCTCCAAAGAAAGCGGAGAAACCAACCAACAGGAGACTCTACAGGAGAGCAAGGTCGGAGCCCAGCAAGGAGTTAAGGCGGGTTTTCACCACTCGCACTAAGCCGCATTTCCAGTGGAGCGAGGGACCCAAGGCAGACCGATAAGACGAGGCGGAGCGCACAAACGGCCCTTTTCAGGGCCCCCCATAACATTACTTATATGTACTGAACTCCACGTGAGTTTGGACCAACAGTATATAAGCTGTAAATATAGAATAAGGTTAAGAATATCAAAGGGATCAAAATCATTTAACGCTCCCGACATTCTCACGAATCCAGAACGGACATGCCATCATACAAATACCGCCACAATACATATATATGTAAAAGAAAAAGGAATATAATCAAATTCACTTATATTGTTATACAAAATAATTCATTAATCAAATATATTGAAAATAAAAGATACTGATTACGACAAACAACTTTAAATAAACTATTCATATAATAAATATTATATAGACAAGAGAGAAATATTAGTTTAAATTTCTTTCTTTTGACTATTTCATATTAAATACTACCGAATATTAAGGACGCAAAATAAACACAAAACATAAAATGTAATTAATTTTTTTGCATTTATTAAAACTTATTAACCGAAAACAAATTTATCTCGAAGCATTTTGGCAACAAACACTGCGCTTTCTAACATCAAGAAAAAAAACCAAAATAAATAACAATGTAAATAACAGTGCAAGTATATACAAAATAAATATAAAAACATAAGAAAATATATAAAATTAACAACTATATTAAATATATAACACTTCACGCAAGTGATATTCAGATAAACAGTCTTACATCTTTTGACTAGTTGAACACACTTTTTAATTAATAAATTATTGATACGCATCTTGCTGCATCGCTTTTGTTCTTAAAACGTTGGCAATAAAAAAAATTAATGCGTTATTTTACAAAATGCAGTCTCATTTTATGACACGCAGCAACGATCATTATGTACTCTGTATTTCGATACTAAACTTGTATAAGAAATATATATTAATTTTTTTC
>NW_018021148.1:75470-77669 GCF_002006095.1 Pseudomyrmex gracilis
TATATATACATATATATATATTTTATGTATTTTTCACATCTTGTCGTTTCTATTTAATTTGTCTATATCATGGAACAAAAAAAATGTATCGTCCAAGCAAAAGTTTGTCCAAGCTTGGCTTCGCGATGATCGCTATAAAGCTTGGATACGACAAGTACCGGATGACGATACATTATACTTTTGCACTATGTGCAATAAACAATTTTCGTGCATCTCATTGCATGTTTTCAGGCACGCGGATTCTGCGTGTCATAAAAATAATACAAAAGAAAATGCAGACGCTAATATTCAAAGCAAAAAAAAGCAAAGCAAAACACGGTTCTGGCATCAGTGGCTCAATATTGACGAATTTAAAGTATGGTTGCGCTACGTGCCAAATAATGAAGCCGTAGCGTACTGCATTATTTGCGAAAAATCAATTGTTGCAACCATATCACTAATACAACGACACGCGGAATCCAAGATGCATATAGACAAATTAAATAGAAACAAAACGGAAACGAACAAATGGAATATTACTTTGAATACGCAAACTGACGAATCTCTTTTGTCGTTTGATGAACGGAAGAAATCTGCGGAAATAAAATATGCTGCATTAATTGCAGAAAAAACTATTCCTTTTCAAACGGCAAACGAGATTCTCAGTCTTTTTCAACAAAGTGATGATATCAATGTGTTGAAAAAAATGAGCATGGTGTTACCTCGCGTGAGGTCGAAGATGCTGCTTGGAAGGGACGCCGAGGAGAATTATTATTATCGTATAGCGTTTATCAAGTTTCAATAAATTCATTTATTTCGTATTCTGTTTGTGTTACACTTTCACTCACTCGCGATATCCTAAGTCCTTACGAGTGATGCTCTGATGGGCAGAGCCCCCGGCCGCGACACTATTCTAGGCGATTCTGCTGTTTCCGCCCGGACACCGGCTTATATCCTCGAGTCAATCACTCTGTGATTGGCCGAGGAAAACCAGGCGACATCCGGCCTTCGAAAAGTGCAATGCAAACCATTGTATCTTTTCGGCTGCACGTGCGATCTTTGACCGGTGCGTCCTTGTGCACGCGGTCGCATATCGCCCCGCGACTGCTGACTGGACACCCGCGCCGGATTCCAGTCCCCCGTTTAAAGTAACACTAAACCCAGTAACTAAACCCCGAATTTAACCAACACCGCTTATTACACAACATTTAATACATTACTTAATACATAACTTAATATTGTCACCGTCGCCAGCTGGGGCCATTCCTGCCGTTGGCCAGGCGGAAGCGAGTTCGGTGGAGCAGATGTTCGAGCGCCCAGGAACGTCAACGGACGCTTTCTTCGACGCCGGGGTGGCGAAATCACTTTTAACGGATGCCTGGGTGCGCTGCCAAAGGACGGAGTCGGGTTCCAGCACGGAATAGAAAGGCGAAGCAGCAGTCTTTAAAGGGCAATCAGCCAAAAGAAATTTAATTTTGTTTTTTTTTAATTTTTTGTTTTGTGGTTTAAAGCAAGTGTGTGTTAACGCTTAGGGTGCATAATGCCCGTGTAAATCGGTCAGTACTTGACGTATTTCTTTTTGTTTTGCGTAGAGTGTAGTTTGTTTTAGAGTAATCCTTTGAGATTAGGGATTACTCGTTGAACTGACATTTCATTGAGTTGACGTAGTTGTACAACTAACTATTTCAATAATGAGCGAAACTCCGAAATCGGTTTCTGTAATAGTTTGGTTGTTAAACAAAAAGTCTAGCATTGAACTTACGGGTGTTAAGTTTCCCACGAGGTCCAGACGGAGCCAGGTCAGCCTGAGGGTTCCGCGATCATCACCTGAAACAAAAAGAAAAGGATTAGTAAAACTCATTGTCAAACGGAGTTGTTGGTTAAGATTAACTAGAAAGCTAGGCTAAAGTCAAGAAAACGATTAATGGATTTCTACTCAGAATTGAAATGGTTAGTTCTATTAACCCGAATAAGACAATTGTTAATAAACACGGAATCGACAAGTTTTAACCGAGACAAGACATGAGCTCCACGTAAGAGGGAGCATGGGAGGATAAATGATGCGCTAAGAAAGTGTGAATGTAATATTCACCACGGCCGGGCAAATCAACTGACGCACTAAAGTGCTAGGAAACGGTTTAGCCTGAGATGAAAAATAATAAAAATAATAATTGTCAGCGAAACCACTTCGGTGTACGGTAGGTCGGATGATGTGACTAG
>NW_018021148.1:79514-86282 GCF_002006095.1 Pseudomyrmex gracilis
GAATTCCAGAGACGAGGGTGACAAAATCGGATCTAGTTTGTCTGGTGAGTCCGTTCCTAAAACAGACTAGAAAGTCATATCCTTCCTACTTGGTTGGTTAAAGTAGGTGGCGACCGAAAGTCAGTACACGAAACACAGTCCCGTCCGGTCACAATATGACTTTAATATAACTTATACCATCCTTCCCTTGTTGGGAAAGAAAAACTGACAGAGGAGGTTTTTCTTACACTTATTACACACTGACTTTTAAAGAAGTGTGGTCGCTACCCCCTCAACGTGGGGTCTTCGACCTTCGCACTTGTGTTTTATCTGTGAAGGTCGCAGTTTACTTACATCATCGACAAAATGTACTCGTCGTGAATACTGCTGTTGTTGCGCAGTTGTTCTCTTATTTTTAACTACGACATACACTACAACAATTATTACTAACAGTACTGTTACCGCACTTATGCTTGTGGGATACACAAAATATGGTTGTTTATAAAATTCTTGATCAAAATCGTTATTAGTTTCTCGTATCTGATTACTTATCGTCTGCAATTGTGTTTTGGTGTTTGTCAAATTTTGTAACTTTATTTCGCCAAATGCGTGTACGTTTTGTGGTACGGTTCTGTTTGTTTGTGTAAGTGTAATATTAAATTGTGGTAAGTACATATTAATTTGCGCATGTTCTACTACTGTTTTAGTGTTAACAAAAATATCCTTGGTTGAAAACCCACACTGATTCGTCAGTACTACTTCTCCAACTCCCGCCAAGGTCTCCGTTTTACCGGGTCCCTTTTCGCACCTGAAGGTTACAAACTGTTCGCCTAGCGTAGAATACAGCCATCTACGTTCTTGTTGTGACTGAATCCAAATAGTGTGGTTTGACGTCTCATACGTCGTCCTATAATTTGAATAGTTGTTTAGTTCGTGTACGTATGCCTGTATCTCGCATGGCGAATTTGTCTGTACTGTATAAAGTGTCATTACGCTACCGCAGATGTAATGACCTTGAACATTTTTACACCTTTCTAGTTGATCCTGTGACAGTAACACATACGTCTGTCGGTTGCTGTCTATTGCGATAAGGGCATGTCAAACTCGCGCCACTGCAAACACGTTACCGTGCACGTGTATCGGCAAGGGTATCACATTACAGATCTCGTGCACCACGGCATGCACCAACGGTACGTTTATTACTATGAATACATCCGATCCCTTGCAGTACACAGCAACCGTTACAATTTTCTTTATTTTTACCCAATTTTCTACTGTAATTTGGAATGGAAAGCGTAAATCGCCTTGTAAATGGCCGCTTGTGTCGCATAAACTTTGTATTATTTGTTCATTTGGAATGAACTCTAGTTGTGTAAGTTTGTTGTCTGTTTTTGTTATAAGATTTATTATTTCTTTNATGTCTGATTCTAACTGTTGTAACATATTTGTGACGGATAACAGATGTTCGTTTAAAAGATTTCCCTGGTTTTGTCTATTTACCGACGTCATTATTTGCGACACGAAGTTTGCTAGCGTTTCTTCGTTACTTTGGATTATGCTTTCCACCCCGTCCAGATGTGCTATGGTTGCATTTAACATTTTTAGGTGATTTTTTATTGCATGTTGTTCGGCTGTTTGTCTACTTTCTATTAAGTTGATGTGATCAGTGATCGCTTTCTCGTCATTTGCGTCCATCGTACCAAAGAGTTGCTTCGCTATTGAACCGACTCCATTGACTAGTCCTCTACGCTTTCGTAACGAAAGTCCCACTATTATTCTACTTCGTTGGAAAATTTGAGTTACCATTTGCTCTCTACTTTGTAGTTTGGAATAAACGTCTCCACAGCTTACTTTGTTATTGTCACGGATCTCTACACTTGCGCACATTTTTCCCGTAACCTGTAGTATTCTGTGTGCCTGTTCTAACCTTTTTTCTAATGCAGATGTTTCTAATTTAACTACTAATTTCCATTTTTCGTCAGTTCTTAACAGTGTTCCTTGTTTTTCAAAGTAGAGTCCGGAATTGTGCTGAAATCGCGTTATTGTATACCCGGATGCCTCGATCTCGCTGTTTGTTGTTTGTGCGGATATCGATGTGCAGATCACGACCAAAATTCTGTAAGGATAAAATACCGTGATGTTTTAAACGTTTGGTTTTGTTACGTTAGTTGGACTTTGAACACCGTTTCTTTTCTGCGTGCGTTGTCTGTCTTATCTCTAGTCTCAGTTTTCTGTATAATTTATCTTTTTACGTTAGGGTTTCTGTTGTTCTTGGTTGCTTGTAGAGATGAGTCTCGTCAGTTGCACCCTGTTTTTAGAACAGTTAACTGTTTCTACTGTTAAAATTTCTTTTGTTAAAATTTACACTGTTGCTATGGCTAACCCTGTGATTAACGCCCCCCTCTGTGTGGCTTGTGGGGTCGAGACCTCGTGGCCTCGCGTGTGCGATTGGTGCTGTGACTATGAACCCATCGTTGCTCTGGTGTCCAGCGAGTTTTGCTTTACTTGCTGGGCGGCCACCGCCCGGGTCATTTACATCCTGTCGCGGCACCCTCACCACGGGGACGATGTCCCGCCGATCAACGACGGGCCCGGCATGAGCTACTACCGGCCCGTTGATGGTCCGGGGTGTTCCTTTTGCGAGCTCAACGAGCGACCAATGGTGTGTGCCGGATGTGTGCGTCGGCAATTTGTTGACGACGTCTTGTCCTCATCTGAGGAGTGTGGTTTGTGCCGTTCGGTCGTCGTCAACTGGATCGCCGTGTTGTCGGACGACCCTCACCGGTCCACGGACGAGACCCCTCAGAGGCGTCCCGCGTAGGTGAACCCCTACGAGGCCGATCGGTAAGTCCTTAGTTTTCTATATAGTGTTTTAATCTATTTGCATGCACTTTTACTGCGCGTCTTCCCTTTTTTACGATGTACGTCATGTCGGAGATTTTTTCGACCACTACATACGGTCCGATCCATAACGCTTCGAGCTTTTTCGATCTTCCTCGTCTTACTGTTTCATCAAACAGAAGAACCTTGTCTCCTACTCTGAATTTCACCGCTTTTCTTTGTTTGTCGTATTGTTTTTTCGCTTTTATCTTTTCGTGTTTTCAATTTTCTCTGGCTATTTTGTTTGCAGCACGTATTCTTTCTTTTAACTCGTGAGCGTAGTCTTCCATATTATAAGTTTTTTCGGGTGGTTTTGCCAATGTTGTCGGGAGTTCAGCTTGTCTTCCGTATACTAGTTCGAACGGTGTGAACCCCGTCGCGGTATGTGGTGTAGTTATACGCGAACATGGCGTAGGGTATCCACTCGTCCCAGTCAGTCTGTTCGTCACTGACAAAATGTCGAATATATTCGATTAACGTTCGATGCGATCTCTCAAGAGCTCCGTTGCTCTGTGGATGATACGCGGTTGTTTGTACCTTGTTGATTTTTAACAACTTGCATGTATTTTTAAATACATCGCCTACGAAGTTCGTACCCTGATCAGTGAGAATTACCTCCGGAATTCTATATTCGCAAATTATCTTTTTCGCGAATTCTTTTGCTACGGTATTCGCTTCTTGGTTGGCTATCGGGATAGCTTTGCTAAATTTTGTCAAATTATCTTGAAACGTTAACAGATACTTATTTCCGTTGTTCGAAATNGGTAACGGTCCCACTATATCCAGCGCACATTTTTCGAACGGTTTACGTGGCGTGTCTGTTATTACTAGCGGCATTTTAACTTTACGTGTTAATTTATTTCTTTGGCAAAACGTACATTTTTTTATATAATTTTTCACGTCTTTATTCAAGTTTGGCCAGTTATGAAGTAACTTGATTCGTTTCACTGTCCGTTCAATGCCCTGATGACCACCGACCGGTGTGTCATAGTATTCGTGTAATATTGTCCGTTTCTCTTCTTCTGTGTATTCTCTTTCTTTCTTGTCTGTTATCTCTCTTGCTTTCGCGCTTTCTTCTGTCTCACTTGCGCTCGCGTCTTCTCCTGTCTCACTTTCGCTTGCGCTTTCTTTTGCCTCGCTTGCGTTTTCTTCTATCTCGCTTGCGTTTATGCTTTTCTCTGTTGCGTTTGCGTTCGTGCTTTTCTTTGTCTTACTTTCTGTTTTGATCTCTTTTACTCTTGTTCTACTCGCGTGTAGTGTTTCTACGTGTAATGCTTCGTCTACCGGGTGTCTGCTTAACGCGTCGGCGTTTGCATTTGCTTTTCCCTTCTTGTGTATGATTTCGTAGTCGTATTCTTCTAGCTTTAACTTCCAGCGTATTAATCTCGAGCCGGGGTTTTTAACGTTAAATAACCACACGAGAGCCTTGTGGTCCGTTATTATTTTGAACTTTGTGCCATATAAATACGGTCAAAAGTGATTAACGGCCCATACTATTGCTAACAATTTCTTTTTAGTTGTATTATAATTTTGTTCCGCCTTATTCAGTACGCGACTCGCGTACGCGATGGGCTTATCTCCCCCCGCGTCGCCCTGCGACAAGACCGCCCCGACCGCGTAACCTGACGCGTCCGTCGTCACGTTGAACTCGCGGTTGAAATCGGGATACGCTAATATAGGTGCCGTAATCAATTTTTTTTTAAGACTTCGAACGCTTTTTGCTGTTCCGCGCCCCACGCAAACTTTGCTTCCTTACGCGTTAATTGTGTTAATGGTTTCGCTATTTTTGAAAATTTATCAATAAATTTGCGGTATTATCCGGCTAAACCAATAAATGCTTGTACGTTTTTTAATTTTTTTGGTAGTGGAAAATTTTTTACCGCGTCTATTTTGGACGGGTCGGGTAAAATGCCGTTTTCCGTTATGATATGCCCTAAATACGTGACTTCTTTTCTTAGAAATTCGCACTTATCGGGTTGTAACTTTAACTTATTTTTTCTTAATTGTTTTAACACTTCTTTTAACCGGCTATTGTGTTCCTTTAAATTTGCCCCGTAGATCACGATGTCGTCCAAGTACACAAAGCACTTAACACCTTGCATCCCTACCAGTACCGTGTTCATTAATCTTTGGAACGTGGCGGGTGCATTTTTTAATCCGGATGGCATTCGGTTATATTCGAAATGCCCATACGACGTGGAAAACGCCGTTTTTTGCTTATCTTCCTCGGCCATAGGTATCTGATGATACCCCGAGGCAAGATTCAACGTGGAAAAATATTTTGCATTTCCTAACTGATCTAGTATATCAGTTATATTAGGAAGTGGGAATGAGTCTCCTACGGTGACGTCATTCAGTTTCCGGAAATCGATTACGACGCGCAACTTTCGTACCCCGGACGCGTCCAATTTTTTTGGTACCACTAATAGTGGTTCGTTCCACTGACTCGTGCTATGTCTAATTAGACCGTTTTCTAACATTTCATTTATTTGCTTATCTACCTCTCGCTTATGTTTGTCGGGTAGTCTGTATGGTCGTACGTTTATCGGTCTGCAGTCCGTCTTTGTCGGTATGTAATGCGATACCGCGTTGGTGTAGGTCAGTGTCTCTCCTTGGAGATGAAATACGTCGCTATATTCTTGGCAAATTTCTTTTAAACTTTTTTCTTCTTCTTGATTTAAGTGTTGCATGCGCAATGAGGCTTTTACTATTTCCTGTCGCTCTATTTCTGATTTTTCTATCTCTATTTTGGCGACCTGTGCCTTTGCTTCTTGCGTATCTAATTGCAATTTCTCCAGTGTTACACGCGGCATGCGCATCTTCACTTCTTTTTCCGTGGTGTTTACCACACTCACGGGGCACACATTGTTCTCGGGTTGCACTAAGCAACTTCCGATAAAGATTCCCGGCTGTTCTTCTTTCGCTTGCACGAAACCCACGTGATTCACGTTTGTAAATGCCCATATTATTGTTTCGCACCGCGGCGGTAACGTGATCGCGTGATACGGATACAAGACCATTGAATCCTTTCCGATGATTATTTCTCCTTTTTTATGACACGGTACCGCGTGATATTTTTTAAGAAAATCGTTTCCTAGGATTCCCTGGTAATTGATCGGGAAATCGTTTCGCACTACGTAAATCGGATGTGTTAATTTGTTATTTTTTAACTGAATTGTTGCATTAAATTTTCCTATTACGCGCGCGGTATGCCCCGTTACTCCGGTCAATTTCATTTTTAATTTTTCAACCAAGGTTTTCCCTTTCAAATATTTTACTTTTATTAGTGATATAGTCGCACCCGTATCATATAACAATTCGGCTGTGCCCCTTTTTGTTTCAACAATCGGTACGCTCATTAGGTCTAGACTTGCATGGTTCGTGTCTACCGCTGTCACATGAAACTCTGCTGCTTCTATTGCCTTATTTTTTCTTCTGCGGTCGCATTCTTCATCACTACTTGAAGAATCACGATTTTCGCACGTATTCACTTTGCTTTTATCGTGCTTAACAAATTTTTTCTCCTTTTCTCTCGGCTTCTTTTTGCTTTTATTTTTTCCGTTGAGCAACCAGCACTCATTTCTCTTGTGCCCCGCCTTTTTGCAGTAGTTGCAATATTTTTCCGTAGCATTTATCCGTCGCCCTTCGGGTTTCCGTAAACTGTTTCGGCTTGAGCGACACTCTCGCCCGTAATGTCCTGTTTTCCCACATTTGTAACAGTTATTGTTTCTGTTAGCATTTCGTGGTTGTGGCGGTACTCTATTTTTGTTCGTTCCTGCGGCCTTTTCTTCCGCACCTGCTCCCGCTATTGCCTCTTGGAGCGTATTATAATTGCGTGACCTTATTATTAATTTAAGGTCATCTTTTAGCCCGATTTGGAAATGATGCAAGGCTTGTTCCTTGATCGTT
>NW_018021148.1:90872-95448 GCF_002006095.1 Pseudomyrmex gracilis
CTAAGCAACTCCCGATAAAGATTCCCGGCTGTTCTTCTTTCGCTTGCACGATACCTACGTGATTCACATTTGTAAATGCCCGTATGATTGTCTCGCACCGCGGTGGTAACGTTATCTCGTGATACGGATACAAGACCATTGAATCTTTTCCAATCACTATTTCTCCTTTTTTATGACACGGTACCGCGTGATATTTTTTAAAAAAATCGTTTCCTAGAATTCCCTGGTAATTGATCGGAAAATCGTTTCGCACTACGTAAATCGGATGTGTTAACTTGTTATTTTTTAACTGAACCGTTGCATTAAATTTTCCTATTACGCGCGCGGTATGCCCCGTTACTCCGGTCAATTTCATTTTTAATTTTTCAACCAAGGTTTTCCCTTTCAAATATTTTACCTTTATTAGTGATATAGTCGCACCCGTATCATATAACAATTCGGCTGTGCCCCTTTTCGTTTCGACAATTGGTACGCTCACTAGGTCTAGACTTGCATGGTTCGTGTCTACCGCTGTCACATGAAACTCTGCTGCTTCTATTGCCTTATTTTTTCTTCTGTGGTCGTATTCTTCATCACTACTTGAAGAATTACGATCTTCGCACGTATTCACTTTGCTTTTATCGTGCTTAACAAATTTTTTCTCCTTTTCTCTCGGCTTCTTTTCGCTTTTATTTTTTCCGTTGAGCAACCAGCACTCATCTCTCTTGTGCCCCGCCTTTTTGCAGTAATTGCAATATTTTTCCGTAGCATTTATCCGTCGCCCTTCGGGTTTCGGTAAACTGTGTCGGCTTGAGCGACACTCTCGCCCGTAATGTCCTGTTTTCCCACATTTGTAACAGTTATTGTTTCTGTTAGCATTTCGTGGTTGTGGCGGTACTCTATTTTTGTTCGTTCCCGCTGCCTTTTCTTCCGCGCCTGCTCCCGCTATTGCTTCTTGGAGCGTATTGTAATTGCGTGACCTTATTATTAATTTAAGGTCATCTTTTAGCCCGATTTGGAAATGATGCAAGGCTTGTTCCTTGATCGTTTCCAAGATAATTCTCTTTGGTTCATTGGTCCGCGCTTTTCCTTTCAATCATAAATTCGTAAAGCTCCATGGCAAGTTGGTTTACGCGTTGTCCAAACGTTAGCGCGTTTTCCCCCGTTTTCTGCTTTAGAGAACTGAACTCGATTTGTAGCTCTGTCGTACCCTTTTTAGCGGAGTATGTTGCTTCCAACTCATTTTTTAGTTGTTCGAAACTGTGAATGTCTCGCGTTTCAAAATCCAGCAAAGCCTGTCCCTTTAGTTTGGTGCACAGTATTGCTTCTAATAGTGTTCTTTCGTCTACCGGATTAATATTTTTCATCGCGTAAGTACACGCACTTATAAACTCACGTAGCTGCGTCTGCGTTTTGCCGTCGAATACTGGTATCATTGCACGCGCCACTTTCAATAACATGTAATCACTCAAGTGCGCCGTTTGATTTCTCACGTCCGCCGCCGTCCGTCCGTACGTTACGTCCAGCGCGCTATCGCGTTCTCGCGTTACATCGTCGGCTCTTGTGCGACGTCTAAGCGGTTCGTCGTCCTCGTACACTTGTGAGGTACGGCGTCGCACTACCTGCCGCTTCAGCCCCGCACTTCAGTTTGCAGTTCTCGGAAAGCCTGCATCAACTCGCGCATAAACAAAGTATTTGAGGAGTCATCGGGGTTTCTATTTACCTCCGTGATCTTGCCTGCGGGTCTGTTCAAGCCCGCTGCCCCTTGGAGGGGTTGTCTACCCCCTAACTCACTAAGCATTCGGTCTATCTCTCTGTCTACGTCAGCTTGTGTCTGATGTACTCTNTCAAGTCGTTCGTCCAACGAGTCGTTTGGTGCGTGAGCCATTTCCGTATATATTTCCTTCGGATCGAATACACTACTGTCGTATGAGGTTAACAAAAATTCTCCACGTTCGGACACGTCACTCGGAGTCTGACTAACGTAAGGCCTCCGTCTTCTAGATTCAGAGTTTACTTGAGGGAGTAAACTCTCGTCTACATCGAATGTAAACTCGCGATCTACCGTAATATTCTCTTGTAATTCGTTCTCAGTCGTGCTACCGCTTCCGCTATTAAATTCAAGAGCCAAATTTCGTCGAACTCGACCGGACCTCTCGATACTGCGAGGTTCTCTACTCTGACACGGATCGCTTCGTGTTTCCCTACTTTTTAAATGTTGTAACGTGTGCTTTGCCGGTTCTGAATGTAGCCACGATTTATTTCGCGTCTCGCCCGGTACGTTAAAACTAGGCAATTCCAACTAAAATTCGCTACGGTTTATTGGTGTTAACTCGTCCGCTACTTCCCGGTGTTCGCACATAAAAACAAAGAATTTCCTGACTTACATTAGTAGCCGCATCTCGCCTTACGCTCGTGTTCGTATCGGTGTCGCTGACCGCCTCGCCGCCGTTGACGCGCTGTTCCCTCGCCGCGCTGCTTCACCCGGCTGCTCGTTCTCCGTCGGTCGTTCGCTCCTCTTCGGCCGCTCGCTCTTCGTCGGCCGCTTGCTCTCCGTTGATCGCTCGTTCTCCGTTGCTCGTTCGCTCCTCGTCGGCTGCTCGCTCTTCGTCGGCCGCTCGCTCTCCGTTGATCGCTCGTTCTCCGTCGCTCGTTCGCTCCTCGTCGGCCGCTCGCTCTCCGTTGATCGCTCGTTCCCCGTCGGCCGCTCGCTCTTGCTCGCTTGCCGCTCGGTTCGTTTCTTGCTGGCTGTGTTCAGCCAAATTCAACGTTCCGGATCCTTCCAAGATCCTGATCCTTGAGACCAATCCTTCTGCTTCTCTGCGACTCCTGTCGCTTTTCTAATTATTTTCTACAGGCACTTGGTTTGTGCGCTGTCGTTTTCTTCAGCCTCTCGGGCTTATCGCTGAGTCGGAATTATCTTGCTCTCGCTCAGTTACTCGAGAGTGCCTCCCTTGTGTGCTCCTCTCTTTTATTGTGTCGTCTTACGCCTTCCTTCGCTGATCGTAGTTAGCATAGGTCAGTTACTTACTGCCTATTTTTCTGTGAGAATCGTCTGTTGCTTATTAACTCAGTTGTTACTGTTTTTCCCTGATACTCAAGATTTTTATTTCTTTTGTTACAGATTCCTGGAGTATCTTCTCGGCGTGTCTATTGCAGCATCCCACCGCTGCCACCAATTTTGTTACCTCGCGTGAGGTCGAGGATGCTGCTTGGGAGGGACGCCGAGGAGAATTATTATTATCGTATAGCGTTTATTAAGTTTCAATAAATTCATTTATTTCGTATTCTGTTTGTGTTACACTTTCACTCACTCGCGATATCCTAAGTCCTTACGAGTAATGCTCTGATGGGCAGAACCCCCGGCCGCGACACTATTCTAGGCGATTCTCCTGTTTCCGCCCGGGCACCGGCTTATATCCTCGAGTCAATCACTCTGTGATTGGCCGAGGAAAACCAGGCGACATCCGGCCTTCGAAAAGTGCAATGCAAACTATTGCATCTTTTCGGCTGCACGTGCGATCTTTGACCGGTGCGTCCTTGTGCACGCGGTCGCATATCGCCCCGCGACTGCTGACTGGACACCCGCGCCGGATTCCAGTCCCCCGTTTAAAGTAACACTAAACCCAGTAACTAAAACCCGAATTTAACCAACACCGCTTATTACACAACACTTAATACATTACTTAATACATAACTTAATATGACTTTAATATAACTTATAACAGTATGAATCCCATCGAAGATTGTGTGGAGACTGCGAACCGTATAGTAGCTGCTGCTGAAGCACTTGTTCAAAATGCGAGACTGCTCGCAAAGAATATTCGAAAAGTGCAGAGCATTGCCCAAATATTCGCGGAACAACAAAGAGGATACTTTTTCACAATTACCTGTAATTCTACCAAAGAGGCGATATTGTTACAGCAATTGTAAGGAAACTACAGAATGACATACATTGACTAAAGTAAAGAAATAGAATGAATAGAATGAATAGAATAAGTTAAATATAAATTAAATAAAGTAAATTAATTAAATTAATTATAAATACCAATAAAAAAATACAATTATATAAATTAATATTTACATAAATACATAAAGTTTATTTCTATAATATGTGTGAGTGTGCTTATGTTCTTTATAGATTTACCATACACTACCAAATATATATGTACGGCGAAGATGTTATAGCGATGACTTATAGCTCTGAGGCCATCGTTCAGGATGGAAAGTACGTACAATAACGGATCCAGGATGAAGACCTGGTTTTACAGACGTGCTAAGTTAATTATTATGAATATCTGAGAGAATATCAATGTTATAGAAATATGAGGAAAACAAAATTATGTATGTATTGTGACGTGGTAGTCGCGCCGCTCCTCCCTCGCCACAAAAGGCTCTCATGATCGCGGGAGTCCGGGGGTGCGAACCGTCGGGGACGTGCCAAGATCCTCCAGGGCTTGCTTGCGCGCGTTAGACTTAGTTGCTTATTTGTATTATTTTATTTGTATGCTCTTGGCGCCTCACCACATCGAGAACACTCTGCTGGAGGAGATATCAGGAACCATCGAGTCTGGGTAAAAGCGAGAGTAAACGAGAG
>NW_018021149.1:0-1588 GCF_002006095.1 Pseudomyrmex gracilis
TTTGCTTTGCTAGTGGCAGACTTGTTATGATTTTGGTCTCATTTTGACATCTCACATGTTTAACAGATATGGTCGCCAAACCATATCCTAATGAGGACATAGATGGATATGGATTTGGTCTACTAATTTCGCCGGCGGTTGGCGACAAAACTGCGACATCTCGCAACCAAATTGTTTGCTGGGTATATATATATAAAACAAGTTTAAATGATTTCACAATACTAAATCAGTTAAAAAGTATAAAACATAATTAGTAATCTAATTTTTAATAAAAAAAAAAACAATGACAGGTACTGAGAAAGTTATAACGACGCATAACAATTACTCCGATTACTTCTTCGCGCATGCTCACCGTGTGACAACTTATCCCGTCTCAATTTGAGTCAACTTATCCCAAACGTTCATTTTAAATAAAAGATATTATATTTATAAACTGCGATGCGATGACGATTAAATAAATATAGGAAAACTTATTTAAAACTAGCATATTTCTTATACATAAGATAAAATTGCAGTTAAAAATTTTAAAACCAATAAAATTACTAAAGAATCAAGATAAGAAAAATCTACTTGCCATATCCATTTTACAAAAGTGCTCGTAAATATCATATATAATGTTTTTAATAAAAGTTCTTTCGTACATGTTACTAACGCAACTAGTAGCAACTTACAATAAAAAGAAGAATATTTTCCAAGATTTAGTAAGCAAGATAATAACAGTTTGACAACTAATCCCGTATCACAACTAGCCCCGGTCTCCCCTACACTGGCGTTTTACATAGAAAATACACAATTCTCTTGAAGTTTTTAATACAAAACAAGTTTTTAATCTTGCACTCTGTAGTAAAATGTCCTGCGACACATCGATATGTCTTTGAGCCTTCATAATTTCTTCGATAAATGCTAAATTTCCATCATAAGATATACAACTTTAAACTATTATGTGCATTATTTTTAAAATGTAAGTGTACAAATACTTTTTTGACCCACTGTATATTACTGTAGATACTTTTAATCTTTGAATGCACTTTATAGTTGTTTAAACAAGAATGTAAGAAGGTTACCGACATTTAAATCTAACTGTCTAAATTTGTTATTTGTATAGTTAATAATTATCTGTGTCTTAAATATATGTATATTGCACGTTATTATTTTCAAAATCAAATATTGGCAAAGGTATTTTATTAATGTCCTAATCTACACAATTCCATTGTTAATATTGTTTTATTTTAAACAAATTCACTCTCAATTTGCGATCAATTAGTAATTTATTACTTATATACTGTATTATACAATAGTGTTTGTTTGATTTATTTGAATATAGTTTTTTATTCATAATAGAAGTTATAAATATTTTGCTTGGTTAAACGTGCTTCTTCATTCTTTAAGGTGTGGCAGACGTCGTGCATTAATTCTTTGGACAACATTTTCCATAAGAACTATCACATCATGTGTTGACAGAAGATGTTCTATAATGCATAAAAATATTATTAAACATTAGCAAAAAATATTATGCTTATTTGAGTAAAATTGTTTACTTACGAAAAATTTCTATATTTCATAGTGTTTACAATTATGATATTCCTCA
>NW_018021149.1:2648-4162 GCF_002006095.1 Pseudomyrmex gracilis
CATTTATACAATTGCGACAAGGACTTTACCTTTTTAAAACGATGTTGTACTGTTGATAAAGTGTAATGCCTTTTTTTTTCACTTTTCCAAAACTCAACAGCTTTTTTTTATAGTCATTATTTACAATTTCTCCTTCTGGTATACAAGTATCTTCTTCCTCATCTTCATCACTTTCTTCAAGTTCTTCTACTTCGTCTGCTTCAACAAATTCTGCATCACATATATTTGCATCCCAATAATTCTCGAAGTTTAATGTAGTGTCGGTCTCCATAGCAAATAATAAGTCATCCATTGCATTTTGTATAATATCTTTTATAGTATCATGTAATTCAATTTCTTTATCATTTACAGGTGTTTGTAGAATATTTACAATTTGGAATGACACAATTAACATATTAATAACATTTGCAGGATTCACATGTAACATTTTGCTTTGTTATCTTGTTATAATTNGTTATCTTTGTTAAAGATACACAGACACTGTTTTTGAAAATACAAACTTGGATAATCTCACTTAAATGAATCGTTACACTNGGTGGCTTGGTGACTTTATACTACAACTACGTGGCGCAATTCCACTTTATATGAAGTCACATCATCTTATTTATAGATTGGAACGCGGAAAGTTTGTGTTGTTTTCGCGATACATATTCAGGGAAAAATTACATAAACATTTTGCGATATCTAATACATTATTTAAATTTATTTAAAGTTTTCTTTGATCAAAGTCATTTGATTATGTAAACATTTATTCTTACGTACAAGATACGTGACTACTCCGTATTGTGCTTACATAAGTGAAAAATATGCGTGATGTGTTACATATATATATATATATATATATATATACAGGGTGAGTCATCTAAATCTATCACCTCCAATAACTCGTTTGTGTGGCCAGGAATCGAAAAAAGTTTCATATAAAAGTTGTAGGGTTTCGAAGGGAAACCAAAATAGCGTAACTTTCAACTTTTGATTTTGACCGAAAGTGGGTTACTCCAACCAGAAGTGGTTTTTTTTAAATGGAAACCCTCCTTTTTGACACCGGAAAATAAAAAAGCGGAAAATTTTACGTTCAGATATAACCTTGGCTGTTTTAAAATTTTCAAGATGGCGAACGAAGATGGCGGACAAAAATTTTAGTCAACCGATTTGCACCAAATTAAGTTTGAGGGTTTTTGGGGTTGCTGATCACAAATCTGAAGTCAGATTTGCAAAATTTAAAATGGCGGATCCAAGATGGCGGAACAAGATGGCGGACGAAATTTTTAGCCAAAATTAATAAAAATTACTACTCTTAGCACTACCCAGGAACAACGGCGTGGACGTGGTATCTCCCAATGTGTAATCTCCCAATCCACCTACCATCGTATCGGTTATTCAAATAATTTCTTACAATATTTGAATAATGTGCTGGCGCACCATCCAATTGAAGCCACATCCGTTCTCTGGTGAATAAATCAACGTCTTCCAATAGTTGCGGTAAATCGTCTCGAAGAAACTGCAAAAAGTTT
>NW_018021149.1:6157-24455 GCF_002006095.1 Pseudomyrmex gracilis
TACATATATATATGTATGTATGTATATATATATATATGTGTTGTGTAGTTAATATATATATGTATATATATAATATATATATACATATATATATACATGTAAAACAAACGCCGCGCAACCAAATGAACCGACATATTCTACCAACTGGTGTCGACGCAGCATGTATCCCGCAACACTATAATAAGCAATAATACAAATGTAATATAAATATTCTCAATGATTTCTCAAGTCACGTTGCACTGCAACATAGAAATATTTAGAGAATAAAAGCATCTTTGTTGAAACAAATACCTTTATAATAAAATATATCGCAATAGATAGTTTCTTATATAAAAGATGACAAAAATAAATGTTGAAAACAAATTATTTCAAAATTGTATTAATGTGCGATTATATATAGACATATTCTTGCGATAAAATTGTGTATATATGTATAAATAAATAAATAAATGGACAAATAGATGTAGAAATTTTTNGTAGCAAACTAAAATNGATTNTTTTTAGAGCAAAACCACTCCTCATGTAAAGCGGCTTTGCGATTTTCTCGAAAACTACTGAGAATATTAAAAAATGTTTTATACAAAAGTTTTATGGTAAGATTACTTCTATTTATTTACATTAATAACATTGTTCAAAAAATTTTTTGTATACATTTATGAAAACATTTTTTATGCCGACATAACAATTACATACAATCCAAGACCGATAATCACCTCTTGGGGCGAAATTTTTCTGCGCTATTAGACTCCGGATCCGTATGTTCATTCGTGAACATAACGGCCGGGAAACATTGCCGCGCTCGCGAGTATCAACCCCGGGGTACCGATCTGCCTGTTCGACTGGCCAATGGAAGCGAGACCTCCGTAGATGAGTGGTACGACGTACCCATCAAGATCAGGGAAACCAAGACAATCCAGTCGTTTGGAGTCATGCCCGACGTAACCGTCGATATGCTTATCGGGATCGATATCATAACGCGACTTGGCATCACAATACCTCTACCACCGAAACATATCAAGAAGGAAACCTACGTATGCAACGCGAGCAGCAAAAGCGAAGAAGAACGTTTCAGGCAATTCCTCGCGGCAGAATTGCCAAAATTCAATTACGTGCAGGGACCGACCAATTTAACCACGCACAAAATTCGCCTCAAGAACGGGTAGTGCTCATCACACCACCCCCCGCCACAGCAAGCATCGGCCGACCGTATCGCACGGCGGGAACATTCTTGCCGACGAAGACCCGGATCTCCCCGGCCGACCCACGTTCACCACCGTTCATACACACGGAACGTACGGTGAATCGACCGACAGATCGGTGCCACCACCAACCAGCCGCAACACCACCAACGCCGAGGTCGAGGCCGCAATCGACCAGCCGACCGGCGGCACCCCCTCGCCGAACCTACTGGCAACCAGCCGCTCCCCCGGGACCAGTCCACGATACCGCCGCCATCACCATCCGACCAACCGACCACCCCTCCGGACCGATTACCCGGGTACCGGTGTCAGGAGGCACTGTGGAAGTCTCCACCCGAATCATCCGGGACGTCCGCCGGTACCGGGCGAGAGTCAGCAAGGGCCACTGGACCCTGCGATGGGATCAGCAAGGAAACCTCACCATGGCCCGATTCATCCGACGGGGAACCTCTTGAGAAGAAAGAGAGGGATGTGGCGGGGCAAGCCCCGCCACCTGTATGTATGTATATAGAATCATACTATTATCTTTATTATTATTATTATTTTTTCTTATTATTACTCTTATTACTATTATTACTATTATTACTATTATTCTTATTATTCTTTTTTTCATTATTCTTTATCTCTTGATTATATATATTGTACTCCTTGATATTACGTTCTCAGATTATATTCATTTATATACATATTTATTAGTATGCGTTCATTATGTTCTCGTCCTCGCGCCGTAATATAGCAAATGGCATAGTTCCGCCCGTTCCGCGTACCGATCTATAGTCCAAGCCGCGGAAATATAGCATGTAAGAACGCACGTGAACCAGAGAAGATCTGTGCCCGGGCGACACGGCACAGGTGCGTGATACAGCGCACAAACAAGCGCATACCGCACACCGACCCCGGACGGACCATAAGCCGCTCCGGGGTATATAAGCCGAGCGATTTCGGCAGTCGGGACCAGTGTTCACAGTTTTAGCTTCCTTACAGCATGCTGAAGCGGTGGAAGGGATGCGCACAACAGCAGCGAGTTTATGCAGGTAGAATTCGCTGCTGTTCGGGACCAGTTCCTTTCCCGAGCTCTCGAGGCAGTGTCTTGAGAACGATCCTTTCTGAAGCCGAGGCGTTGTCTCGGACTTAGAATCCTCCGGTCGAGGCGTTGTCTCGACAAGACTCGGCGCTAGAGGCGTTGTCTCGAACACCACTTCCTGGCCGTCCGGCCGAGGCGTTGTCTCGGCAGAACCTAGTGCGAGAGGCGTTGTCTCGAACACCATCCTGACTTTTCGGTCGAGGCGTTGTCTCGGCAAAACCCGGTGCTAGAGGCGCTGTCTCGAACATCACTTCCTGGCCGTCCGGTCGAGGCGTTGTATCGACAAAACCCAGTGCTAGAGGCGCTGTCTCAAACACCATCCTGACCGTACAGATCGAGGCGTTGTCTCGATCCTTTCCGGCACTTCGGTGCACACCGTCTCCGTCGGCTCCACGAGCCCGGAGATTCAATCGGCCGTTGTCACCGCCACACCGATAAACAGTCGTTCTCACAACTCAAACGGCTGTTGTAACCGCCACCCAAAAACAGTCGTTCTCACGACTCAACCGGCCGTTTTCACGGCCCGGAACATCCTCAGTGTGAATACGTACCCCCGTGTAAATATACCCCGTAGGTTTAAGTCTAGTTATAAGTCCGCCGCACCGAAATCCGTGCCGTTTTCACCACTAGCGTGATGCAAGTCCTCGCAAACCATTTCGCACCGGAATCACCGCACCGATAAATCCGAATCTGCTAATATCCGTTGTAAATACCGTTGATTTAAATTACCGTTTAAGTTATATCCGCTGTAAATAACATAATTAAGTGAATAAACCTCAACTATCTTTCAGCATTAAAATAACCGACGGTCGCAATTTCACACTTTCCCCTCCCAGATCCTTGGCGTCGACCGAGCTGTCCGGCAGGTGGAAGGCCGGGTGAAGCCGGTAGAAAATTGGCTCCGTTACAAATTATTATCCACACTCATTACCAGATAAATTAAAAATTAATTTTAAGAAAAGAATCAGACTCCACACATGTCAGACACACATAGACAACACACAGGCGTTAGGATTTTCTTAATTGTAAGTTCTAACGTTGAGAAGTGGGGGTAGAGACCTGCACGGACAGGCTAGAAATTCTGCGGAGTTAGTATAACTAGAGCTCTTGCGTCGTACATATGGTATCGTGAGAATAAAGAAGCTCGATATTACTCTTTCTTTTGTGAATACGCAGTGTGCGTAGTAGAGTTAAGACTATTGTACAATCGATCATATTTAGTGTTGAAATACATATATTTTAATATATAAATAACATGTCTGATGTTTGATAAGTGTGTGTAATCCCGAATCGAATCCTGATCAATCCATCCTTGAGAGGGCTTGGAGAAGTTGTGCAGCGATAGCAACCACTCTTGCTATTTGAAGGATTTATACAAAGTACCTGGCAACCGTGAGAAACAACAAATACGTGAGTAAACGGCTCAGAGTATACTAACTCCGGTCACAACCTAATCTAACCTAATTTAATCTAACTTATAAGACATAAACGTAGTCTCAGATTGTAGATCTGACGCTGCGCGTGAGATCTATATTAGTGTGAGAAAGAGCGTATCAGGGTGTTTCATTTACACTAGTGGATACTGTGTTACACAGTGTCGCCTGTGTACGTAGCTGGAAAGCGTCTATTATGTAACAAACTATACTATATTGGTAGTCACGTATCTTCTCAACAATCACCAATAAGCAGTATGCGCGCGAAAAATGCAAGATACTAGAAAATACGATATATATGTACCCAGTAAACAATTTGTTCGCAATTTACCATCAAATTGTCGAGTTTACTTGAACACCGTTCAATTAAACACGGTGCAAATAGACACAGAATTTTAGACACGGTTCAATTAGACACGTTGCATTTGGACACGGAAGAACATGCGCACCGTTCATTTAGACACAGAAAGATCCACACCGTTTAATTAGACACCATTCACTTGGGCACCGTTTGTTTGTACTCAGAAAGATGCGCATCATTCAATTAGACACCGTAATAATGCGCACCGTTCAATTAGACACCGTAATAATGCGCACCGTTCAATTAGACACCGTAATAATGCGCATCGTTCACTTAGACACCGCAATAATACGCACCATTCAATTAGACACCGTAATAATGCGCACCGTTCACTTAGACATCGTTTATTTGCACACTATGCAGAAGGACACCACTTATCTAATAACTGTGCAGTTGTACACCGTACTGCGCAGACGCATCCAAAGGATGCGCAGTGCAGAAGCACAGTCATTTACACTGTGTAGTAAGCGTATAGGCAGGGGGGGCTGCGCCCTCTACAAGGGGAAAGGCTCAGCCCCTCCTCCTCGCCCCCTCCCCTCGTTGGTCCTTCGCTAAGTCTGCGCGTCTTGCGCCGGGACGGTGTCTAAGTGAACGGTGCGCATTTTTCTGTGTCTAAATGCAACGTCTAATTGAACCGTGTCTAAAATTCTGTGTTTATTTGCACCGTGTCTAATTGCAACGTGTCTAATTGAACGGTGTCCAAGTGCACCGCTCCCCAAATTGTCAGCAATTTTAAGCAAAAATACTCAGCAACTTGGCATCAATTGTGTCCGCATTAGGCTTCGATTTTGTTGCCAAAGCTTGTCGACAAAAAGTAACAGCAAATTGTTAGCAAAAACCGAGCAAAGCTTGATAACATAACCTGAGACCAAATTGACGCCAAATATGAAGCAAGATCTGTGCAACACAATTTGATAGCAAAATTACATTTATATTATAAAAAAATATTTTAGGTTTATAATTTATATCCTCGAGTAAGTTTTCTTGGTTTTTTCTACGTTGTCTTAATATTATTTCGTAAAAAACCTCATTGTGTCAGAAATCATCTCGACTGGACTCGAACCTGGAACCTGAAACCCTCTGATTTCCAAGCGGGCACTCTATCAATTCAGCCATTGAAACTTTTAAAATCAAGTACTTTAAAACTAATATGTTAATGGCATTCAGTGATATTGTTGTGACGGAGTTTCACTCCGTCACTAATATACAATGTATATTCCTGTATTTTTCTTTATATTATTATTATTTTTTTTCTTGACACTTCTATTATGTATTATTACGTTATTTTTGTATTATTATTAATTGAACTAATATATATTAAATACGCCTTATAATATAAAACGCACAATAGTTACTGCGACCCGCCTATACAACTGACCGCGTACTATAATATCGGCGACGCGCTTATAGCGACACGGCCCGAACACGCGCTTATCAGCACACAGGTGCATGCCGCAGCGCGCAAACACCCGCGTTCCACACACCGACCCCGGACGGACCGTAGGCCGCTCCGGGGTATAAAAGCCGGCTGATCTGAGCAGTCAGGACCTATTCCTTTCCCGGCGCTCGAGGTGTTGACTCGAAAGCCATTCCTGAGACCGATCTCGAAGTGCTGACTCAAGACTCCTATTCCGCTACCGCTCTCCGAGGAGTTGACTCGGAGGTGCCGTTTCCGATCCCGAGGTGTTGACTCGGGAAGTCGTTTCCGGCAATCCGAGGTGTTGACTCGGTCGCCATACCGACTGTTCTTGTCGAGGTATTGACTCGACTTCCGGCAATCCGAGGTGCTGACTCGGCCGCCATACCGACCGTTCTCGTCGAGATATTCTCGATTTCCGGCGCTCTGGCGCACAATCGGCCGTTGTAATCGCCACATCGGAAAACAGTCGTTCTCACGACTCACTTGTATATAAGGCCTGTGTAAATATCTTCCCCAAATTAGACTTAAGTAATTGCCGCGCCGACGATTCCCGCCGCTCCGAAATCTACCGATCGCATCTATCAAATCAGCGCATAAATTACCGACCAAAATCTCCGTTGTAAATTAGACAGCGCTAATCTAACAGACCGACATCGCGGAATTAAACTTCTTGTAAATATATTTAATGGAATAAACCACACATACATTACAGCATACAAATCTGATTGAGTGTCGCAATTTCTCGCCTTCTCCTCCCCGAACCATGGCACCGACCGAGCTGTCCGGCAGGCGGAAGGCCGGGCAAAGCCGAAAAAATCGGCTCCGTTACATTGTTACTGATTCTAAGTAAAACTATTTGTTACTAAGTAAATCAGCGAATTTTAATTGATTCCTAGTAAAACTAATCTGTTACTGACACCTAACTTTAAAAGGGGCATTTTTTCACTATAAATTGGTGACATTATCACTGATTTCCAGTAGATTTTTTTATCACTGAATTAATTAGTAAAATTTTACTTGATTCTACTAACAAGAGGTACGCACAAATTGCGAAATACAAAATTGAATTAGCCATAGTTTATTTCAAAGGCGAGGTCAAGAGTATAAAAAATTTAAAAGGGTTTAAGTGCATGGGCCTTAGTTTCCGAGAATTTTGCATGCAAAGTTAAGCGTGCGGCGTCGTGGCTGAGCGGCCAAGGCATACGCTTTGTAACTTTTGGCGTCCGTTGCGAGTTTGAAACCTCGCAATGCCAATTTTTTTTTCATTATAACAACTATATCTATTAACTGAATTAATTGTTCTTATTTTTTAGAATAAAATGTTAATAATCACGATGCAATTATATAATAAAAACATGAACGGGAATTTCTGTACTTTTTTGTTTATTCATTGTGTTTTTAGTTATTATAAAATTCGATCATTGCTGTACACAATGTTGTGAATGGAAATTAACATAAAAACATTGGAAACATAAATGAATCACACACCACAAACATTTTATAAAAGAATAATTCTTTGTACACCAACATTGAGAATAAATAAAGACTTGTGATGTAGACGTGAAAATACGTGAGAATATTGACGCGGAAAAATAAAAAACAGAACAGACGCCCTAACGGTCTTTTCAAATCGTGCTCTATGCGCATGTGCTAATGGAAACAGATATATACTCAAGACTACAATATGTTTGTAGTACACATACATTTATTTTTACATTATTGTTACATTTTCAACGAGAAAATGAGCCGACTTTCCTGGACTCCAGAAAACAGAAAGTCATTGACATCACGGTGTGCACAGAGAGGATGGCGGGTTTGGTAAAAGACTAGAGGATCTCAAATGAGCCCTCTGGTTCTGACCATAAATTTGCCTATCTTTCCAAAACTTACCACAAATTAGCTGGCTCCGTAATCCACAAAAAACAAACTGGAAGGGCTTTAGAGCTGATCTTAAAGCACAGTTTTATAGAGCCCCAACTAAGTATCAAACCAAGAATAATCTGGAAGACGCAGCAGATTTTTTAGAGAACGCTATTATAGATGCCTATGAGTCAAACTGCTCGCTGAGACCAAGGAAACCAGTGACTAAGGTCCACTGGTGGAATGCAGAGCTGGAAAAACTCAGGTCAAAAACGAGGATGGGATTTAATAAGGCAAAACCAACCGGTTGCACCACTTACTAGGAAGTTTTTAGAAGCTCCCAACAAGAGTACAATAAGGCAATAAAGAAAGCAAAACGCGAGAGCTGGAGACGTTTTTGTGAAAGCATTGAAAGCGCCCCGGAGGCATCCAGGCTTCACAGAATTCTCTGCTGAGACAATCATCGCACTTAATTAAGCTGTCTTAAGCTCTCAACGAGAAATCTTACTGAGGAAGCATCGGACACATTAAAACACTTGATAGATGTCCACTTTCTAAGGTTCAATAGCAAACAACTTAATCGGCCGAAGCCCAGAGAGTATAAATTCAGGGAGTGGCAGTTAGCGGCAAAGGTTGTATATCCGAATGGAATTGAATAAGTTGTTAAGACCTTCTTTCCATTTAAATCACCCGGACCAAATAGAATTTATCCAGTCCTTCTTCAGGAAAGGCTGAGGGTTCTGATAGGTCCACTTACTTACTTAAGTAATCTCAACAAGAGGAGTCTTTATACCCAAACCTAGCAGAAATGGCTATATAACAGCTAAGGACTTCAGACCAATCAGTCTCATTTCCTTCGTACTTAAGACGTTACAGAGACTAATTGACAAATATCTGAAAAACGGCCCTTTGCTTGCACATTCGCTGTCCTCGTCCCAGTGCGCCTACAGAGAGAGTAGATCTACGAATACTGCCTTGCACCACTTCGTGGGCGGGATCGAGGCGCGAATGGAAACAAAGGGATACGCCTTGGGCGTCTTTCTAAACATAGAAGGAGCTTTTGATAGTATCTCTTATGATGTAATCGGAGAGGCAATGTCCAAACATGATATCCCAACTGCGCTAGCAGACTAGACACATAGCATGCTCACAGAAAGAATCCTGACTGCTAGTCACGGGGACTCAGCTGTGCATGCTTTCCCCGCTAAAGGCTGTTCACAGAGAAGAGTATTATCACCCTTACTCTGGTGCCTAGTAGTGGACGAACTCCTTGAAAAGCTGTAGAAGAAAGGCTTCCTCGCCTTCGGCTACGCGGATGATGTAGCCATAGTGGTAAAGAACAACTTTCTCGCTACACTCAAAAATATAATGGAAAAAGCGCTCATGCTTATGCAAAACTGGTGTCAATCAAAAGGACTTAAGGCTAACTCATCAAAGACCAAGGCCATGGTTTTCACCAGGAAATATAAACCTGAAGCCATTGAGCCGCTTAGGCTCTGGCATAAAGAGATAGAATACGTCCAGTCAGTTAAATACTTGGAAGTCCATTTGGACACCAAACTGAACTAGAAAACACATCTCGAGATAAAGAGATCTAAATTCTACGTCTCTCTCTAGGCGTGTAAGAGAGCGATGAACAAATCCTAAGGCGTAAAATTTAAAATTGCTCTATGGATATATAAAGCGGTATTACTACCGAGATTAACATATGCTGCTGTGGTCTGGTAGCCCAGGATAGAAAAAGCGGAGACAAGGAACCTGCTAAAAAGCCTACAAGGTAATTACCTAAGGGCTGCGGCAGGGACCATGAAAACGACTCTAACAAAGGCGCTGGAGGTAGCGTTTTGCATTCCCTCCTTGAACCAATTGTCCTCCCTTGGCAATTGACAACACCGCCAGACTCACAGCATATAGACTAAAGTGTCAAGGGAAATGGAGACCGATCGGAATAGGTCATACTTTCGGATTTCTCCACAAATTTTCCTTCACTTTGAAACAAGATAGAATATCCAGAAGGTACCTGATGGACAAAACATTTTCTGTAAATTTGTCCTGCAGAACTGACTAGAAAAATAAAAATCTCCAGGTCCAACCAAACATTATCGCATGGTTCACTGACAGATCTGGAGCAAGCGGCTGCTTTGGAGCAGGCATCTACAATCCAAGAATTAATCACAGAGAGTTTTTATCTCTAGATAAATTGGCCACGGTCTTTCAAGCGGAAGTCCTGACCATACTGAAATGCGTAAGACTCCTACTGTAAAAGGATGTAATAAGTAGGAGGATACACATCTATACCGATAGTAAAGCCGCTATAGGAGCCTTTGTTAGACCATCACTGAATCATCACAGGTGTGGGACTGCATACAAGCATTAAACAGACTAGGTGAGCATAATAAGATCACTCTAGTTTGAGTATTTGGCTATCAAGGCATACTCGGAAACGAAGTAGCAGACGGTTTGGCAAAGCTGAACACCCTAGAGGAACCAGCTAGTCAAAAAATAGGCGTCCCCTTCGTTTCAGAAAAAAACTTTATCAAGGATTGGCTGAAACAAGAGCATCAGGCCTGCTGGGAAAGACTGAAAAGCTGTTGCCAAGCCAAACTCTTAATGACTCAACAATTGGTAAGCAGGAGTATAGAACTGCTGGCCATGGCAGGAACAGACTCAGAATGAGTATAGATCTTTTCACTGAACATTAGGCCTTTAGGGCTCATCTATTTAACTTAGGTCTGGTTGAGGAGAGCAAGTGCAGGCTGTGTAATGAGGAAAGGGAGGACAGGAAACACATATTGTGTCTTTCTCTGGTACTTAAAAGGTTCAGATCCCTGGGCTCCATGTTTGTGGAGCCCGAGGACCTGAAAAATAACAAGATCGGTCATCTAGCCTAGCTGAAAATGCTGGGCTGTGGCAGTTTACTCGATGAAAAACTAACGGGAGTTACAGAAGATCTAACAATAGATTTAGGTGACATACAGGGTAACAATAGTCTTACCTGCTCTTCTTATATCTATCTATATCTATCTACATTTTTAACGATTCTAATGTTTTTGTAGTAATTTTCACAACATTGTACAACAATGTCCGAATTTTATAATAAATAAAAACACAATGAATAAATATAAAGTTGTACAGAAATTCTCGTTCTTGTTTTTATTATATATCAATCAATCGCTCGTGAAATAATCAAATAAGTCATAAGGCCGATACGAGCAGTAAAATACAGGTTGGTCGTGTATAAAAAGTAGTCTTTATTCAATATACAGACGTTTCAGTCCACAAGTTTGGACCTTCTTCAGTGTGAAAAAGTTAAAGTCTAACAAGAAAAAGTATAATAAGCGCAAAGCAAACATCAAAGTAAATTTAAAAATAACATATTAATAAAACTCACTTAAATAAGAAAAACGTTTTAGTTCACTGTATCACTACCATTTAAACAAAATGATGTCAATAAATTACAATAATATACTGTGTACTGATAAGCAAACAAAACGCAGCCAAATATATATAGATATCCCCACTATCAGCTCAGAAGATCAAAGGTTCACAATAAGTTGAAAAACATGTTTACAAATTAAATACAAAGATAACGATCTAAACTTTTGATTTATACAATTCTAAAAACGGAAAGTAAGGTTTTAGCTTGTCGGCGTCCGACATTACACTTATCGGATTGTCTTGTAACTTGATGTGGAGCATTTCTGAAACTGATCTCTTATAAAAAAATTTTTCCGTGTCCAAGATTTTAACGTCATTCCAAATAAAGTCATGACCAGTCTCCAAACGATGCTCCGTCACCACAGAAACAAAATCAGAATTTCTATTAATCTGATTTCTATGTTCACTAATTCTTGTTTTTAACTTACGCTTCGTTTGTCCAACATAAGATATATTACAATTATTGCAATTAATTTGATACACCACATCTTTATTTTGATCATGAGTTAACTTATCCTTTCCAACTTCTCCTTTACTTTGATGTTTGCTTTACGCTTATTATACTTTTTCTTGTTAGACTTTAACTTTTTCACACTGAAGAAGGTCCAAACTTGTGAACTGAAACGTCTGTATATTGAATAAAGACTACTTTTTATACACGACCAACCTGTAATTTACTGCTCGTATCGGCCTTATGACTTATTTTATTATATAATTGCGTCGTGATTATTAACATTTTATTCCAAAAAATAAAAACAATTAATTCAGTTAATAGATATAGTCTTTATAATGAAAAAAAAAGTTGACATTGCGAAGTTTTGAACTCGCAACGGACGCCAAAAGTTACAAAGCGCGCGCCTTGGCCGCTCAGCGACGCCTCACGCTAAGTCTAATTATCTATGTTACTTAACGTACACGTGGCCGCACGCTTAACTTTGCATGCAAAATTCTCGGAAACTAAGGCCCATGCACTCAAACCCTCTTACACTTTTTACCCTCGACTTCCCCTTTCAAATAAACTATGCCTCATTCAATTTCGTATTTCGCAATTTGTGCCCACCCCTTGTAACAGAGTGCAGTTTGGCCATAATACTTATCGCTTTTCATACCTGTCTAGAAAAAATCAATTATGTACTAATAAACAATAAATATTGTACGTGCATAATATTGTAAGTTATATTTTTAATAATATAAAACTATTGTAAAATTATTTAAAATTAAATATTATATAAACAATTAATTGTTGTAAAAAGTATAAATACTAAGATATTTCACGTAGATGTTATTTTAATATTTATATAATTATTGTTGATTAAATATGTAAATTTAAACATTTTATGTAAATTTAAACAATTTTACGTATATTACGTATAAAGATTATGTATATATGTATATTACTTGTAAATATAAATTTAGAACATATGTCAACAATTCTTTATAAACCTAGCCGAACTGCAAGTTTTGCTTGGTTTTTGCTCTCATTTTGCTGTCAGAATGTGTCGCACAGACCTCGCTTTATATTTAGCGTCACTATAGTCTCGGGTTATGTTATCAAGCTTTGCTCGGGTTTTGTCAGCAATTTGTTGTTACTTTTTTTCGACAAGCTTAGATATATTTCTGTTAGCAATTTTGCGACATCGGCAGATATAACAAGCACTGCAGTATATTTGATGATGATGTTTTTCTGGTAACAAAAATTTGTAACAAGCATTTGGCAAAATCTGCTTTGACAGATTTGGCTATCTGGGTCATCTTGGGCTTTAAAGATCCACATTTGTTAGAAGGTAAGGTATATTAGTTATTAGAGGTTATTAGAGGTTGAATAAGTTATAGTTAGCAGGTTGTATATTTGTATATACATACCGTATAAATGCATAATATTTATTTATTTTTTATTTTAAGTAATATTCTTCATGTCTTTTACTAGCAATATAAGTTAATAACTTTTAAGAAATTAAATTTTATTTTTTTTACTTAAAACTTCAAGCAAATACCACGCACAAATAGCTGTAGTACACTCACGTTACACTTTGGCATTCTTGAAAAGCTTATACTTTACATGACGTTTCTCCCATTCGCAAAAAGTATATTAAATTTGTTCTACTTGTTTAAACGAAAAGTATATAAAATGTACACTTTACACTTTTCATACAATACATTTTTTTAGGAGTAGTGGAAGCGTCGTGTAAAGTTTAAGCTATTCAAGAAGAACGCCAAAGTGTAACGTCTCACATAGCATCGTTAGTAGCACAAACGTTTCTGCAACGGGTTTTCCAAAACTTAGCAACGTTTTGTTAAAAGTCTCTAAAACATCGTAGTAACGTAGCGGAAACGTCGAAATGTCCGCTTTTTAAGTTGCGGTCCGTTTTCGTAGAAACGTATAAGAAACGTTGCCCGATAAATTGCAAAATTTTTAATGTTTAAATTTTTATAAACATTGTAAAATACAATTTTGAAATCATGCAGGTTTTGCCTGCTTAACCATTTTCCAGGAAGGAGTAATTACTTAAGTAAACAAAACATGTGAGTAATCGTTNGTAATTTGCTAATTAAAATGAAACATCCACGTTTTCGCGATCAGCCATCGTTATTTTTCATCTGCCATTATGTATATGCTATAGTATATGCTGTTATGTTAGCTCCTCCCGCACTGTTGTTACGGGTAACAACCGTGAGCGCGCGAAGCGCGGCATGCAGCTTTACGCGCGTAAGACAGCTTGATAAATGCTTATTCACGGATTTTTGTTAATTAAAATCTCGGTAACTACTGCAAATCTAGCAAAATGGTATAGGACTTTTTGACTCACTTTTACTCCTTCTACCTGCCTACGAGAGATGTCACACCAATTCTGGGACACCTTGTATAAAGAAATAACGAAAAGAAACTCCCATTTTTTAGATTTTGCAATCTGAAAGTATTTGAGTCTTAAAACTATTATATATATATATATATATATATATATATGTTGTTTATTGGGACCTTGAATAAGTTCTCGCTGGTTCCCAACAAATGGCGTTACCAGAACTGCGTGCGTGTAGTTTAAGATGGTAACGCATCTATAAGGAAGTACCATAGGCACGCTTAAAATTCAGTGTATGTCATTTCGCCGAAGTGTAAACAACTTTTTTTTCATAGTGGTAAACATGTCGAGTTTTTCGTGCCAAACAACGAGTATTTGCGGGGAATTTTATTGCACTATTTTATTCAGAACAAATCTGCAGTTGAAGTACACAGAATTCTTGTTGAGACTTACGGCGATCATGGTCTGTCGGAAACAACACGCAGAGATTGGTTTAAACGCTTAAAAATTAATAATTTTGATGTTGAAGATAAAGAACGCTCTAACGCACCGAAAAAGTTAGAAGACGAAGAATTAGAGGCATTACTTCATGAAAACTCATGTCAGACGCTAGCTGAACTTGCAGAATCATTAGAAGTAGATGACACAACAGTTTTGAAACGTTTGAAAGTATTAGGAATGATTCAAAAGCAAGGACATTGGGTGCCGTACGAGTTGAAGCCGAGAGACGTCGAACGGCGTCTTTTCACATGTGAATAGCTGCTTCAACGGCAGAAAAGGAAAGGTTTTTTGCAGTGTATTGTGACTGGCGATGAAAAGTGGATACACTACGATACCCCTAAGCGTAGAAGATCGTGGGGTAAGCCCGGCCATGCATCAACATCGTCGGCAAAGCCGAATATCCATGGTTCGAAGCTTCTGCTCTGCATTTGGCGGGATCAACTGGGTGTAGTTTATTATGAGCTGCTCAAATCGAACGAAACTATTACGGAAAATCGCTATCAACTACAAGTGATGCGTTTGAGTTGAGCATTGAAAAAAATTATTTTGCAACATGACAACGCTCGGCCACATGTTGCACAACCGGTGAAAACCTACTTGGAAACGCTTAAATGAGAAGTCCTACCCCACCCGCTGTATTCACCAGACAGTGCCCCTTCCAATTATCACTTGTTCCGATCGATGGCTCATGGCCTGGCTGAACAGCACTTCTATTCTTATGACAATGCCAAAAAATGGATCGATTCTTGGATACCCTCAAAAGACGTGTCGTTTTTCCGACGTGGAATTCAAATGCTGCCAAAAAGATGAGAAAAAGTAGTGGCTAGCGATAAGCATTACTTTCAGTGACATGTTTTTTACGACTTTTTTAAAATAAAGCATTAATTTTCACGAAAAAACAACGAGAACTTATTCAAGGTCCCAATAAGTAGCATTCGTAAAAATCTTTATGAGACAAAAAAGTTAACTACATAATATTGTAGTATAGTTTCATTACTTTTTGTTTTTTAATAATTAATAGTGATTCTGTCGTATCACTATTTTACAAATTGTGCAACATATTGTTATATTAGATTACTATGTTGATTGACAGCAAAAGAGAGAACTCTGGATGCGTTTACTTTCTACGCGCGGTCTTTGTCTCCCGCTCCTCTCACACATTACCATCCTTATGTTTTGACAGCGCGATTTGTCGAATTAGGTGACAACACAAATCGTTTTTTACCGAAATAGAATCTCATCTCATACAATTTTCGATAGCTCTCGACACAGTCGTTAACTGTAAATCTAAACTTCGTGAAATAAACGTTTTCTTACCGAGTTGTTTAATAGTACAATGTTATACTTTTATACAAAACTTGTTTTTATTTTATAAAAATTCTTATTAGTGGTCTTCCACGCCACCTATGAGGTGCCACTATTAGCGCGTTAGGTTTTTACGTGGACCTTCGCTTGTAGCCTACATAAGAATTGTTATAAAATAAAAATTTTTGTAACTTTCCTCTCCCCTCTTCTTACTCTCTTCTAATTTACTATCATAAATACTCAATTTGCAACCGCATATTTATAACAATTTTATAAAAAAAGGCCATAACTCATGTCAATTATCTATCTCCTTCACCAGGGCGTGGTTTCCAGACAGAAAAGATGGGGAAACCCTGACAGAAAAAGTGGGGGAAACCGAAGTACTGGGGCACTTGCGCCAGTAGTAGTGGAGGAGCCAAGTGGAGGGGGTTTATTTTGACGCGCCATAACGGGCTATATACTACTTTTAGAATATATTTGTTGTTAGTAATGATACGAAAAAATATTAAGGGATAAAGTTGTTTAATTCAAAGAGACAAATATTATGATATGAAAAAATTTTTACTCGTGGCCACATTTTTTAAGATCTCAAGATTATTACCATTTTTTTAAATGGGATGACATATTTTCACTAAAGCAGTAATGTAGTTTTGTTTTTTCATAAAAAACAAATTCTACCGTCTAAGATTTGTTTACCTTGAGATGATTGCAAACAGAAAAAGTCATATTTAGGAAAAAAAACTGAATCAACTAAATTTTTAATATTACTTTAGAAAGTGTTCAAAATGATTATCGTTAACTTCTATTTTCAAATATGATAAATAAATGATTGTCCTGTACTTTCAATAAATTGTTATAAATGCTGTGAAGAAGTTCAATAAATAGCTGTAAATGTTTGTAAACATACTTCCAATGAAGATCATGAGTTACCGGCGATACAAACGAAAATCATTCAGTGCGCTGTTGACATCACATTAAAGCAGTTGTCTTTCCGTATTTGTGCGATATTAAAAAGAAGATGTACAGCCAAGAAAAGAAAACCAAAATGATTTTAATCTATAGAGAATCAGGCTGAAACTTTGTGCGAGCTGTACAGTTGTATGAAACATCCTGATCGTCGTTGTCCATCTAGATCTGCATTTGATAGACTAGTTAAGTTATTTTGTGAAAGTAGCAGTGTTAATCAACTTCAAAGAAATCGTCGGAAGACAAAAACTGGCGAAGAAGCAAAAACCTTTGTTTTGGCAACATTAACGAACAATCTACACATCAGTTGTTGACAAATCGCTTCTCAATGTGATTTATCCGTTAAAAATGTTTGAACACTTTTAAAACGCCATGAATTTCATTCTTATCACATATGCTTACACTAATCTCTTAGTAACAACAATTTTGAAAATAGACGGAGATTCTGTACATGGGCCTTACACCAGATAGAAATTGATCAACAATTTTTCGATTATGTTTTATTTACTGACGAGATATATCTTTTACGAATCATGAACAAACATAATATTGAATAAACATAATATGCATTATTGGGCCACTGACAATCTACATTGGCTTCAACAAGTAGAATTTCAATATCCATAGTGTAAATGTCTGATGTGGCATTATTAAGAATTACGTTACTGATCCGTTTTTTATTGAAAGGAACTTAAATAGACAAAATTAATGCAAATTTTTTAAGAAATAAATTATTATAATTAGACGAGATTCCATTAGAATATTAGAATGTAGTTTCAGAATAATAGTTGTCTGGCACATAATGCACTCATTGTACACACGCAATGTACTTAATGGAATGTTTTCTACTCGCTGGATTGGCCGTGATGGAAGAATTTGTTGGCCGGCTTGATCATCAGACTTTTACACTCTACTTGATTTTTTTCTATGAAGATTCAAAAGATCAAGTTTATTGTGTGATATTTCCACCATACCGAAAAACATGCAAGAAAGAATTCGGCATGCATGTACCGCTATCACTCCGGAACTTATTGAAAGTGTGAGACAATCACTTATTTATCGTATTCGAAAATGTATGAAAATTAACGGTAATCATTTTGAACACCTTCTAAAATAAAATAAATAAATAATATGTATAATATAAATAAATATTGAATAATAGATATTGCAAACGTGTTTAGTTGATTCAGTTTTTTTCTTATAAATATAATTTTTTTATGTTTGCTATCATCTGAAGGTAAACAAATTTTATACAATTAAATTTGTTTTTTTATAAACTACATTACTACATCAGTAAAAATATGTTATCCAATTTAAACAAATTTATGAAATCTTAAAAGGTATGACTTCGAGAAAAAATTTTTGCGCATCATAATATTTGAATCCCTTCGATTCTAACAACTTTTCCTTTTGGTATTTTTTTGTATCATTGCAAACAGCAAAGATATCCTAAATGATCGAGTTAGAGGAAAAACACAGGTATCTATATACAGGGTGTCCGACAATTTACTTTAGCATCTCTTGTAGGCAAGTAGAAGGAATAAAACTGACAAAGAAAGGCCGAAAACTCGGACTCTTGGATTTCAATGAAGTTTTGTGAGTATGTAGAGAATCTCAATATATGACTACCGGTATGTACAATTCGTGCCCGTTTTCACTTTAAAGGTATGATTTTTGACTTCAAAGATAAAAGGGCGCTTACACTTTTTTGCGTACATCTCTTAAGGTACAAGAGATACAGAAAAATGTTTAAAACAAAAGTTTTACAGCAAAGTAATTGCTACAAAAAATGACATAAACAAAAATAAAATAAGAAATTTTGTTTATTAAAAAAGAAATTATTTTGTGTTGTTTAAAAATATTTGGGTAATTATGCAGTTATACGGACTATTTTCCGATCTCAACAATTTTGACATATGTTATCAAGGTC
>NW_018021149.1:25055-38724 GCF_002006095.1 Pseudomyrmex gracilis
ATCAAACTTTTTTTGTTCATAACTTTTTTATAAACAATGAGCGACGGATAAAACCTTCATATTATTATTCAGAGAGGTGACCTTGATAACATATGTCAAAATTGTTGAGATCGGAAAATAGTCCGTATAACTGCATAATTACCAAGAAATAGTTTGAGGTCACAACAACACAAGATATGAGATTAAGTGGTAAAGGTAGCGCAATCACGTTGATATAACGCGATTGCGAATTAGTTGTAGTAGGCGTTCCGAGAACGGTCGGTTGCACCAAGCCGAACACAAGTAATTTGCTTGGTCAGCTGGGTAGGCAACGAAGCTGTTTTCAAGAAACAGTGTCAAAATTGAGGACGGGCGCGTTGCCTTACGGAGTTCGCACCGCGTCCTAATTGGTCAGGAGACCTGACCAAGAACTTACACGAACTTGTATATAAGGACCAGTAAGGCGGAACTCGAGAGAGTGTCTCCGAGTTGTTGTCTTAATAGCGTAACTAGTAGTAAGGATTTGTAAAATGGACAGAATAAACCAACTGGAAATCCAAGGAGACTAAACTCTTTCTCTCGCACCTACTCAGAAACCCTAAAAGAATTTAAGTATTGCCGCGGCGGTACAACAATATATATATTTATTCTCGTCTGACCTGTATATTGATATATAAAAATAGGTAAGATATAGTATAGGTAAAATACAGTAAGTTTACTCTACGAAAATTTATACTAAAAGTTGTCTCTCGCACATGACCGAATCGCACAATCAGCTACATGGCAACCTTTTAGTCATCGAGATCAAAGGCGCCGATAAAGATATAGGATTAAGCAGATGAAATAACAATACAACGTTAATGATATGATAATACAAATAAAAATCAGATATACATAATATTAGGGTAGTGTGTTGTAAATTGATTATGAAAATATATTTTAATATTCTTTCAATATTCTATTATTATTTGCAATACTATAATTCTTTTGTCGTTATTGTTGTATTAGATACAATCTTTACAATGCTTTGCTAGTATTTTTCATTCTATGTGTGTGTGTGTGCATGTGTAACATTATATATTCTATTGTCGATAATTTTCACAAAAATGATACTCATTAAAAAATGTTTTATACATAAATATTGTTTACATCACGCACATCAACTATAGCAAGTTCTCCACATATATGGTACCGAGGCAAACTTTGCATCGCACGATAAATCAAACAATAGTGTAGGATCTGATTGTAAGATTATCAGGAGTGGCAACACAATAATGCAACTATGCCACGGGAACGTGCAAAACGGAGATGTCGAACAAAGAAGTGTGGCAATAAAGAATACGCGCGAGAAATATAACAATTAAAATCATTTACTTTCCCACACTCACACTATATGTTTGTCCGTGTACAAAGTTATATTGAACGAGTTTAACGCACATGGCGGATCGGGTCTTACAGAAGAGAATATCCCGAATATCTTTCGCGAGAGCTAATCCTGGTTCGCCTTTCACAAATGGAACTTCTGCACGTGGCTCCGTTTCGGCTCAGTAGACCGGTCGCTTCAGCGCCGCCTGTTCGACTTTTGCTAAACTTTTATTATCGATTCTGACTATCGATTTAGCTATATATCACATATGTCATCCCTTTTGGTCGTACAAGGTCGCTATAAACTAATTAATTCAATTAATTTTCTACAATAGTCTACTGGATTTTCAAATTGTTCTGACCTTTCTTCAATGTATCCGCTTTTACCAACCATATTTGAATAATTCTCTAAATTGTGGGGAAGACAACTTATTATATGTAAGAGATTGTAATTTAATAACATTGTTTTACAAATGCAAATTAATATCATAATTATATAACCGTATGCGATCTGAAAAAGTTTTTATAAAATTTTTTCAAATACGGAACCCACATACATCAAGTGGTTATATGAAAGCAGTTGTTTCCTTAGGTATCATAAATGTTAGTATCTCTTTGCTAGTCTGTATAATCTCTTGAAAGGTCAAAGGACAATGGCCATTTCAAGAATCAAACAACAAAAAACTTTAAAATCCAGTACTCGGTAAAAAACCTTCTGTTAGTAACATTTGGAAGTGTTGTGATGTGAGCTTGCCAGATTTAGCTGCAGTAAGGAAAATATCAGTAAGCTCAAATAAAGTTTTTTTTCACCTTGGATCCAAATTGTCTGTTAACTTCTTTTAGCACCAAAAATAAAGATGAAAACAATTGACCGCAGAAATTGTTGGAACTATAACTATGGATCATTGATAATATAGATTGTGCGGACGCTTCTATTGTTTTTTTACCTCTGAACGCTAACGTTCGACCCGAATGGATTTTAAAATTGAATCCACTTTTATCAGCATTAGAAATATTGTTTATTTCATATCTAGTAATATACGGTTTTATGGAAGTTATGAAATTAGAACATAACAATTGTAATTATTGTTTATCTTGTTGTGACATTCGACTTAAGAAATTTGTCACTTTCCGTGTACGAAAGTGAGAAGATATAGAAACACTGTCTGATCATCTTTGTATAACATTCGAGGTAAATAAATCGAATCTGAAAGCTAGAAGCAACGTTAGAGTAGACGACGGCTTGACCTTTCCAAAATGGTCACTTACACGCATGAATATGGATCTGATGCGAGCAGCGCTAATTACAATGGACTGGTTGTCCCCGCAGTTACGGGGATGTGATGCTAATAAGAGTGCAAGATTGTTAACCAGCTTACTGCAAGAAGCATGCGATGTGGCTGCCCCTTGCATCAAGAAAACCCTAAACCGACATCACACATATTGATGGACTAAAAAGCTAGGAAATCTGACAAGAAGTCGCGACGTTGTACCAATCGATTTGAACGAAATTTATAGTATTGATAGATAACTATGTGAAGTAATGCAGGATAAAATAATAAGATGCACTACTCAAGCATTCGGGAGAAAATCGAATTTGAAAATTTCGTGGTATCTTATGAGGATATGAAATAGGCTGTTTAATCGAAGAGCGCGTAGCGTTGCGGTAGCATACTAGGTTAGTAGTGTCGACGCTGCTGGTTCGAGTCTCGATATACTTTTTTTCCAAAATTCTACAGTATAATCTAAATGTAAGTAATACATTTTTTATTTATTTATTGCATGTTATAAAAGCGCATTGTTTTGCATAAAAAATTTGTGATTTAAAAAATACGATAAAAATAAATAGATTATTACTAATTACTATTAATTGTGATTTTAAAAAGCAGATAAATAATTGTAAAAATGTAAAACTATATGCAACATGTTTTATTTATTAGAAATAGATGAGACAATACATAATGCAGGATGATATTTGGGATAAAAACAAGTAAAACAATAATTTTCACGACAGTATGCACATTGTATGAACGCTGCATTTTTACATTCACATGGTTTCTTTAAAATATTTATAGAAAAACATACTTCGTTGACATTCATAAATGTCTCTCTCTCGTTTGTTAATTTGGAAGCAAACCATACATAGTGTAACATATTTCGAAAACTCGGATTAGACAATTGATGATGTATGATTGAATGAATTTTTATGCAATCTTCACGAGATGTCTCTGTCTGATTATCTCGCGGTTTTGTTCTATTAAAGTCGAACAATTCTGCAAACGCTTTATAAAATTTTTGACTTGTCTATAAAAATAAACGTCACACGGTTGATATAAAGGTGCACTTTAGAGGAACAACTTTAATAGTACATGTTCCTGCATTGTCATTATCAAGAAAAATTTCGTCATACAATGCAAGATTAGTTTGACTGGACGACGAACCTATTATTAAAAGAAATGTTTCCTTTTTTACATATGGTAAACATTTATTTTATTAATATTTCTATTTTATTTTTTCAATGATTCTTTTAAATATTGTGTATACAGATTTGTTGTGAGTTTTCCGGACTTCGAGAATGTTACGACGACATTTGTATATACAGGATGTCTCAGAATTGGTGTAACATATCTCGTAGACTAATAGAAGAAATAAAACTGAGTCGATAAGTCCTATACGATTTTGCTAGATTTGCAATAATTACCGAATCTTACTTAACAAAGATCCGCGAATAAACGTGCATTGAGCTGTCTTACGCGCGTAGAATAGCCCGGCGCGTTTCGCACAATTACATTTTAATATGTATATGTTATATTTAGGCGTGTTCGTATAGCAGCAGATAAGAAATCAGCAGCGAGAGGTAGGCAGTCGAGACTGTGGATAAATCAGGGAGCGCTAGTGATTACGCTCTTGTTGATATCGAAAAAGATATATTTCTTTTGTCCAACTATTTACATTCTATATACAGATAGGTTCTGACAAAAACCGTTTAGTGTTATATGTTAAGTGGTTTTCTCGAGAGCCTGCGACGGCGGTTATGATTGTGATCCTTCTTGCTTCAACGTACTCCCGGTGGGCTGTTTGATCGCCGTGGTGAGTGCTGTCGGCTGCGGGAGCGATGGCGTCGTCTCTCTGTAGATCTGTGATCTCTGCTGCGGATCTCGCCGGTGATATCTGGACGGCTCGTGTTCTTCGTGGAAAGGTCTCCCAATCACTGAAGTCGCTCTATGTTTCCTGCTCCTTATATAGTGGCCGAGGAGCGAGACCTGGTAAGACGCGTGGTGGAAGGTCCCAAGGTGACGCTTCGTAGCAGTGCCTTGGTGATATAGCAGAATCCCGGTGGCTTGCCAAGGTAGCCGGGGAATAAGGACCTGCACCTTTGATTATGAAGACGGTGATTGAGGAGTCTTGGCCAGAGAGGTTGTAAAAGCTTTCTCGGGGTCAATCCTGACCTCCTTGTCGTTTGCCGGTGCTGGTAGTCCTGCTGCTTGGTCCTTTTTCTCCGCAGTCTGGAACTATTCGGATCGTGGCAATACGATTTAGCGTCGTTGTTATATTGACGACGCCACACTTTTCACTACCGTGTTACGGCTCGCGGCCGTGCGCCGCGTAGCGGCGGCGCGCTCGAACTGCGCGGCCGGCCGTCGGTCGGTAATGGTGGTGGCTGTAGTCGCCACATTATATAATGTATATGTATATGTTATATACATTAAATTGAGACAACCGAATACTTCGAAAACAAAGTATTTTATGAAAAAATGTTTCAGACAAAAGTTGTTGTGCTTGAATATATATATATTAACGAAATAATTTTTTTCCTCCATATAGGATGCTGGATTTGCATCACGTGTATATGAAGGACCTCGTATACCCCCCTAACTAATTTTAAAATATTGCGAAAAATGCTCCTCAGCCAAGAGTCGAACCTGGAATCTCCGGCTTTCCGGGTCGTCGCCTTCCCTGTTAGGCTACCGAGGCACTTGGAGTTTGTCTCGCAATACTTAGCATATCCATCGAATGTAAATCTGATAATAACGCCGTCTCCCACCAGCGTAAATCTTAAATTAATAATGACGAAGAATAAGATTCTTCGGGGCTCAGAAGTCTTAAACTAATGAATGAATTAAAATCGGGTTAGTCGAGCCGTTTTGCAGGATGTTATGCAGAGAATGTGCTTGAATATACAGGGTGTCCCAAAATTGTTGTACAATCGCTCGTAGGCAGGTAGAAGGAGTAAAACTGAGTCAAAAAGTCCTGAACCATTTTTTTCTATTATTTATAATAAAGGAGTAATTATTGAGTAAATCAGGCCAATCAGCGCAGACCTTTAGCCAGACGCACGTCAGTGAGCCGCGCGCCTGATGTGTGTGAGCGCTCACTGACATGTGCCTGGCTAAAGGTCTACGCTGATTGGCCTGATTTACTCAATAATTACTCCTTTATTATAAATAATAGAAAAAAATGGTTCAGGACTTTTCGACTCAGTTTTACTTCTTCTACCTGCCTACGAGCGATTGTACGGCAATTCTGGGACACCCTGTATATATATATGCATACACATATATTAACGAAATAATTTTTTTCCTCCATATAGGATGCTGGATTTGCATCACGTGTATATTTAAAATTAGGGGGGTATACGGGGTCCTTTATATACACGTGATGCAAATCTAGCATCCTATATGGAGGAAAAAAATTATTTCGTTAATATATGTGTATGCATATATATATATATATATTCAAGCACATTCTCTGCATAACATCCTGCAAAACGGCTCGACTAACCCGATTTTAATTCATTCATTAGTTTAAGACTTCTGACCCCCGAAGAATCTTATTCTTCGTCATTATTAATTTAAAAGTTGTTGTATTTTGAGGGGGAAAGAGTACTGCATTAATGTATTTTAAGTTCGTGAACGCCTTCAAGGTCATTTGAAGATGAACTCTATTTTTTTAAATAGGAACTTACAGTTTTCTCAACAGATCCTCAATCCTTGCCAAAAAATAAGTAACTTTTGTTTGAAACGTTTTTTTCTGTGATACATATTTTTCAAAATATGTGACAAAATGTCCATTGATCATTGCAACAAAATAACGATTACTCTACCTTATCATTCCAGCGAACGCTTGAATGTAAATAATCACGAAGATGTAAATAAAGCATGTAAGAACACAGATTAAGTTTTTGACTTATCGCAATTTGTGTAGTCAGAGTTAGTTTGCCTTTCGAATATGGAGAGATACACAACCGCGGAGAAGATCAAAATAATTTTGGTTTACGGTGAATGTGGTCGAAATTTGGATTTGACCGTTAATTTGTATGCAGCACGATTCCCTGTAGCAAATAAGTTTCTTTCGCGTGCTATAATTCATCGCGTTGTCACTCAATTTTTAAACGATGAAAGTGTTCACCCAAAAAAAAGAAAACGTAAGAATACTGTAACAAATTCGGATAACGAAATAATGGTATTAGCTGCAATCGCTCAAGGCCCTCACATTAGTTCACGTACTATTTCTCGGACCAATGGAATTTCACGAAGAAGTGTTCTCAGAATACTCAACCGGCATAAATTCCATCCATATCTCTACATCAGGATCTGCATGGAAACGATTTTGTAAACCGCGTGAGGTTTTGTGAATGGGCATTAAAAAACTTCCGAATAAACAACGATTTTCTTATGAATGTACTATTCAGTGACGAATTTTTATTTACGAATCACGGACAAGTGAATAAGCCCAATTCACACTACTGGGCGGTAGACAATCCACATTGGTTACGTGAAGTAGAGCATCAGCGGCCGTGGGCTATTAATGTCTGGTGTGGCATAGTAGGCAAAAAAGTAATTGGTCCGTATTTCATTGATGGTACGTTAAACGAAGAAAAGTACCGAGACTTCTTAACTGAACAGTTGCCACTTCTTCTTGGAGAATTACCATTGACAGAAAGAATGACTTTATGGTACCAACATGATGGTTGCCCAGCACACCATTCACTAATAGCACGGGAAATTTTTAATCGCAAATTTAATAGTCGTTGGATAGGACAAGGTGGTTCTGTAAATTGGCCTGCTCGATCACCGGACCTTACAGCTCCAGATTTTTTTTTATGGGGTTATCTAAAGGAAATCGTATATCGCGACGTACCAATGACTCGGGATGATATGATCAACCGAGTAAGAAACGCATGTAGACAGATCGATAAAGACTTGTTGTTACTCGTCTGCCGATCATTTCTCGGACGAATACAAAGATGCATCGAAGCTGAAGGCCATCATTTCGAACATTTATTGAAATAACACATTAATCGTGAGAACTACATTTTTTTCTAATAATTTTTCTAATAATTTATAATTTGTTTATTTCCATGTTTATTTTTTGTTCTAGTATTTGCAAGAAAGTTTGGAACGTTGTATCTGCTCAAAAAGCTTATATCAAATCGTTATTTTGACGCAATAATCAATGGACATTTTGCTACATATTTCNAAAAATATGTATCACAGAAAAAAACGTTTCAGACAAAAGTTACTCACTCTTCGGCAAGGATTGAGGATCTGTTGAGAAAACTGTAGGTTCTTATTTTAAAAAATGGAGTTTACTTTCAAATGACCTTGAAGACGTTCACGAACTTAAAAAACATTAATGCAGTACTCTTTCCCCATCAAAATGTAACAACTTTTGTCTGAAACATTTTTTCATAAAATACTTTGTTTTCGAAATATTCTGTTGTCTCATTTTAAATACCCCTTCTATATATTAATATGTATATACTGTTATATTAGCTCATCCCGTACGGTAACACCGTTAACGCTTGAAGCGCACTGGGCTGTCTTACGCGCGTAAGACAGCCCCATGCATGCTTATTCGCTGATCTTTAATCGTTAATTAAGATCTCGGTAAATATTGCAAATCTAGCAAAATGGTATAAGACATTTTGACTCAGTTGTACTCCTTCTATTTGTTCACAAGACATGTTACACCAATTCTGGGACACCCTGTATAGTAGAAAATTTATTGATAGCTTGTTGTACTTCTAGATCGAACACTCCTGTCACTTCTTGTAAACATAAGAATACGCGCGGTAATACTTTCCCGAACATGGTAATCCCATATTGTGCTATGTACGAACGGCTGATTTTATTCAAATTTTTTTGTCGTACAAAAACTGATTTTATTCCTTTTGTTGCCAGAGTTCTATCATATGTTGTGTGACGTGGTATTCGCGCCGCTCTTTCCCCGTCACAAAACTTGAAGATTTCGCGGGAGCTCGGGAAAGCGAGCTGGATTAAGACCGCCAAGATCCTCCAAGGGTTGCATGCGTTTGATTAGAATAGCGTTTTATTTTTATATTTTTTTGTATGTACTATCGGCGCTTCACCGTTCCGACCATCATCGTGAGACTTTTCAACCTCGCCAACCTGCTGCTGAGTATAGAGAGAGAGAGAGAGAGAGAGAGAGGAGCCGGAACGGAAAAGCTGCTTATTTACATTAGGGTCGCATCGAAAGTGAGGCGAGATAGCCGAGCGGAACGAGCGGAACGGACCACCAACGGACCAACCTGCGCTGAGCTGCAGTGCTTTATTGCTCTTTTGCTGCTGCATGGCTTGAAATATAAAGCTGCTGGCTGCCTTGCTGCTTACTAGGAGCCGCTAATTAGTCTGAAGACATCTTTATCCGCACCACGACATGTTAGCAATCACGATCCTGCGAGCGTTCGAATTTCGCGGCTCGTGGATCCTGCCGCCTAGAGCGAACTTGCGAGCTGCGCCATACAACCCCGCGGCCTAATTGGCTCACTCGTCCTACCCCACGCGACCCTAGCGCTATCCGGCGTATCGACCGCTTATCGAGCGAGATCCTCGCGCTCTTGGTCGCGATCAGCTGTGCCGCACGCACACGTATCTCTCGGGGTCCCGTGCGTATGATTGATTCCCGTGCCGTGTAAAAAGTCTGCCGTGCCGCGATTTCTGTGCTCGAGGTGTATTTGTTCGAGTCGTGAGAGTGACCCCGACTGAGTGAGCGAGGCCTGCGAGTGTAATCCAGGACGGTGGAGACAAAATTATGCCGGAGAACAACGATCGACGATGAGGTGGCCGTTTCCGTAATATTGTCAGCCACGAATCCGCGTTGCACAGGCCTTGTGTCGAAGCTGGTCGTTTGTATTTTGCGTCTTGTTTACGACGGCAAGGACGTGATCTTAGCCATGCTACCGATTTTTCGACAGCTGCCAGAATCGGGTTAGGTTAGCTTCACGGGGCTTCGTGGTAATACCTCGTAGGCTAAGTGCATGATATCAAGAAACACGGTAGTGCCTCGCGCCAAGTATATGCGCAAACAAAGTGCGCGCGCGCTGCGCGAGGTACCCCGTGCCTCTTATACGCAAGAATGGCCATTTATGCGTTTCAAGATTTTGAGATCTCAAGAACGGCTAAACGAGTTCGGCCTAGACTCAATCAAAAGTTGAGATCGAGGCACGAAAAAAAGTATTTCGCGGTTTTTTTCTCTATGCCTTCCCAACGGAGATATCTTGATACAAAGTCCAACATCTCGATAAATTAGGTTTTATAAAGAGTAAGAAACGTGATCGTCGTCGGACAGCGAACAGCTGATCGAGCGTACTTCGCCTCTTGTCGCCGCCAGATGACAACACTTTCGTGTAAATATAGGCTGCGTTCCGAGTTACGTATATGCGCGCATTTATCTATAGTACACGTTACATATAGTATAAATAAATACGTGATATGCGTAACTCGGAACGCAGCCATAGTCTCGCGCCAAGTATAGCGATAAAACTGATATTAAACATTTTTTGTGTTTTATAATAATACAATATAATACAATAATATATATACATATATATATATATATATAATACAAATATAAAAAAAATTGAAAAATATTATCGAGCATACTCTCTCGTTATTAAATTTGTTAAATACAAAATAAAAAATACTAAATATAAAATAGATATACTATCCTATGTTAATTTGGTGATTGGAGAGTTCCCGAAAACGCGGTTTTACAATAAAGCTTATGAATAACAAATATACACATTTGATTTATTTTAATATTCTACATTTAACGATACATAGTCNTTTTCGCAAATCGCGGATATCTCGAGAACCAGAAGAGATAGCTCGAAACTAATTTTGCAGGCACCTTCAATCGGCTACTTTGCGATTTATGACAAAGAGTGAAAGTTATCAAATTGAATATTTCGATAACGGTAAAAGTTAGAGCACAATAGTTTTTACATCTCAGTTCCTATTGGTTAGTTGCAAAATACCATACGGTAAAAGTTTGATAATTTTTATTATTTAAACAAATAATTGTTAATAACTAAAGTTAGAAAGTTCGAACTAAGCTGGTATTTTGCAGTTTGTTGCGCTAAGAATTATGACGCAAACTGTTTTCCTCTATCTCTTTTAGTTTAAAAGTTATTAATTTTGCAACTAACTGTGATGTTGCGTGGTAAGCGACTTAATGGTGATAGCTTATCGATCTTTGCGTAAGGTCTAATAATAAGTTTTAATAGGTTAAGCTTTAACGGTAAATTTTAATACGTAATATGTAAAAATGCATTTGGACTGCCGAGATGGTTTTTGTTTGACGTCAATCGAGAAAACATGTTCATGCGTAACAAGGATGGCCGTACTTTATTCGTTCTACACATTTAAGATTCGTTACATTGTCGAAGTAATAGTATTTCTCTCAGTTCTGTAATTTTATTAGAATCGTAGTTTTGTTTAGCCGCGAGCATAATGTTTGCGAAAAATTTTATTCTCGATTATGTGGAAAAAGAAAACTAGAATACACATTTAATAAATGTTAAAATTTCTTAAATGTGTAAAGTATGTATGCGTGTATTGTTATTCAAGAGATGTTTTTCTTATTTTGATATATATGTATATGAAAAGAATAATTAACTCTCAACGGACGGCGTGTTTTTCGGCACCTTAATTCGCCGGACATGGGTCGTTTTCGTCTTGGGCTTTTTAAAAATATTTAATATTTCTAAAAAAATCTGAAACAATGTGTATATACTCTTTAAACTGTCTATTTTAAGACACCATCATTAAATTTAGTGAAAAAAAAGTTTTAATTCATAATTTTTAGCAAATATTACAACAAGAAACTTACTTTTTTCAGAAAGTAATTTTGCTCCAGACGAAAACGACCCATGTCCGTCCGTTGAGGGTTAAGATTAAGACGCAAAGAATTAAGTCATATATAATGCAGTAAAAACAGTGTTTGTCAAAACCATATTCTACAAAAATGTGTGATATCCGAACAAAATATCTTTGCATTGAAAACTAAAGACAAAGTGCAGCCGCGCCAAGTTTTTTTACATTAAATATTTTTTATTTTGAAACATTCCACATGAGTTTTTGACATTTNACACAAATCGAAATCTATACGTATGATTCGACATAGTTTAAGATTTTCCANGCAAGGCGAAGTCATTTCTTACATCAATGAGTGCTTTATATAAAAAGTGCAGTGGTTATACAATATTTGAAACTTTTTATTGATTTAGAATATTTTCTATTGTACAACGTATAAACAACTTACAAAGTTTTATATATTTTATAAATTTTTGTAACTATGTAGAAAAGATTTTATTTGGCGAAACTTATTGATATCATTTCTTTTGTAGAATAGATCTTGTAGAGGAAGATTTTGACAGTAATACTTTTTCTAGAGTATTACATACATGATAAAGGCACATAAATTATAATGTAATCAATAATTTTTATTTTCATTTTCATTATTTATTTATTAGGTTGGGGAATAAGTTCATAGCGTTTTTATATTTCTTTTATTTTACAACGATTTGTTTGCTGTTTGGCAAAGGGTAAGTATTCATTCGATAGAACTCTTTCTGTTCTACAAAACTATGTTAATTGTATTTTTGAGTTATTTAATTTTTTATTAGTTTTGAGGCTTAGAAATGGAATACCCAGGAGGCAAAAATCAACATTTTCGACACCTGCTCTTCTTTGCTTTTCATCGAGGTCAAAAAGCTGCCGAAGCAGCCCGAGACATTTGCGATGTGTATGGAGAAGGTGTCATAGGCGAGTCTACAGCACGGAAATGGTTTGCAAAGTTAAAAAATGGCGACTTTGACGTCGATGACACGCCCCGCAGCGGAAGGCCTTCTGAATTCGATGAAGAACGTCTCAAATCACTTTTGAAGGAGAACGGTCGCCAAACCAGTCGAAGAACCGTGTAAGCTCACGGACACGTTCTTGCTTGTGGGCATATCTTCACCGCCTCGAGAGAACCTACCTAGTAGAAGAGATTGGGGGTGAGGCGGACGGACGATTTCTCTTGCCCCTCGCGTCTGTTAGCTTGTGGGTAGAGCGAATTCTTGTGAGCTGTCAATAGTAGAAATGTCTTTGATATCATTTTCATTTTCACTATCGCTTGATTCGGAATCAGCGCTTTTAACGTTTTTATTTAAAAGAGTCAACAAAGATATTACAATGGAATGTATTCATTGGCGTCTCGTATATTTTTAAAACATATAACAAGCGCAAAGTTAGTCTTTTAATATTTTCGGGAAAGCCAATAAATTTCAGAATAAACTGAATTTCAAAACCTGAATATTTATAGTAATTACGATTACAAACAATGATGCAACGACGTTGCTCGTAACGTGGTCTCAAAAAAGACTTAAAACGCACAGACGCACAGGAAATCGTTTCAAATTACTAAAGCGCTTCATACGCATTGAACAAAACAAAACGATTTTAAAGCGCTGTACAGTAGTAATGCTCTCTATGCGTTTCATGCGTAACTCGGAACCCACTGTGACATCACGTATACTTCCACCATGATCTGTACGACGAAAGACCGGTAACGCGAAAGATTGCGGAAGTAGGTCGTTTTACTTTAAAAGAAAAACAGACTAACTCAACGAGAGACAAGAATAAATACAATTAATCAAAATAGACCCGCACAGCCTTAAACCACTGATCAAAGGTAGTAAATAAAATAAAATATACAATTTAAATAAGGTGAACGTTTCGATCATTTATTTTTGATCATCCTCAGCACCACTGAATAGAAAACAAAAAATAGAAAAAGAAAAATAAAGGATGTAAATACAATTGAAATGGAAGTAATAATACAACATAACGCAAATCGCATACACACCTTTAAAATATCAAAGTCATCGCCGATTGTCAACATGTGAGAGAAGTCACGCCGAGAAAGCACAAGACANCAACATTGTTAAATCGAATAGTCTGTGCCTCGGTATTTGCTAAAGAAATTAATTAAATTTATGAGAATTAATTAAAGAGAAAAAATGAAAAATATAATGTAA
>NW_018021149.1:39409-44910 GCF_002006095.1 Pseudomyrmex gracilis
TCTTCACTCCTCAAACAAATCCCACTCGATGATGTCTCACAATTTGTACCATTTAATTTTTTGAATAAAAAATGTAATCTATTGTAGACCATTTTGAAAATCAAATCCAACGGGTAGTCATTAAGTAACAATATCTGCATGGCTTTAATTAGATTATTTTTTTACCAGGGGTCACCGACAAGTTTTATCAAGATATCAAGATCAGCCATCTGCAAAGCCTGGCAGAAAATGCCGGGTTGAAGCAGATAGACCGATAAGCAACTAGCGGGAGTCACAGAAGATCTTATAGATCTAGGTAACATAAAGGGACTCTAATAGCCCCCTCGCTCTTATTTTATTATTATTATTATTACTTATCATTATTATTATTTTTGTAAAAATATTAAAATCAATTTATTTAACTTTCTATTTATAAAAAAAACAGTTATAAAACAGTTATTTGTACTAAACGTAAAATGGGCTCTGCGTCTGCCTAGCACTCTCAGCGTTGGCTACCGATTAGAGAAGGAAGGCCTTTATGCATTTTTCTCTTTCTAAGCTTCTATCGCTTTTTCAGTTCGCTCCCGCACTCTATTTTGTATATCTTTATGTCCAGTACTCTCTTAAACGCCTTTTACAGCACTTGCGCAGAAACGCGGCAGCATCTCGTGACTACGTTTAGCAGAATCTATACTTCACGTCACATATGCTATAGATGCCGAATTAGATTAGAATTTATATTATATTATTGTTATTATTAAAAAATACTATGTATTGTATTGAAAATAGTATTTGTCAAAAACATATTCTACCAAAATGTGATATCCTGAACAAAATATCTTTTCAAAAAAAGGTAAAAAAACCACCAAGTGAACGCTCAATTCGTATCTCTATAAAAGTAAGTATTACTATAAAAATCTTTTTCTAAAAAATTCATTCTATAAAAAAATTATATCAAAAGGTAGATTAAGTAAATCTTTTCTGTTTATACATTGTTACAAAATAAAATAGTAGAAAGCTGTATAAAAAAGCTTTGCGTGAAAAGTCTAACCATGTGTTGGGATTTGAAGAAGGTTCAGAGCTTTTGGTGATAGAATATCCTTGCTTTTGACTTTGAGAGTTTCTTTATTGCTGTTTTCTCCTTACACGGCGTCTAGTCGCAGCCTGCTCTTGATCAGCTGTGATACACTCTCCGTTTTGACTCGGATCTTCACAGTCTGATTACAGTCTCGGTAAAACTCTACCCCACACAGACATCTATCCATCCAAACATCTATTAGACATCTATTAGATGTCGCATGGAGCTGTCGACGTTTAATAGATGTCTAATGGAGTTTTTGTTCTGTGTGGGACTGCTTTAACTGCGCGATCGATTTATAGTAAATCGATCGCGCCAATTCAGCAGACCTACCGATATGTCGCACCCTGTGGCAACCAGCAGTTCTTCCTGGAACTGTTGTTGCCCCGCAACCTCACTAGATCGTTGAGCAACGACAGTGGTGGTTCATCACGTTGCTCAATGGCCTCATCTTCCTATTCTTTCTTTAGCTTTATTTTAAAACTGCTGCACAACAATGTCAACTTATACATTTATAGATTTATATTCGTTTTATGTGAAAAGTCACAAACACAACTCTTATGTAGAACTATTTTTAAAACAAAAAATATTTAATGCAAAAAACTTGGCGCGGTTGCACCAAAAACTAAAGACCTCCGGACCCTTCGCGGAAGGAAAGGCGACGGAGAGGAGAAAAGCAGCAGAACACCGCTGCTACGGACGGGCCAACGGTCGCTGTGAGTGCGCGTAAGCGTAAAGTGGCGCGACTCATCAGCAGTGAGTCAGAGGGCGCTCTTTCCGCTTTCGAGATGGAGTCCAAGTGGGATGCAAAGCCGGCACCCGGAATCGTGGCGGTAATCCAAGCCAGGGCGGCGACCTTCAAGCAGCAGGTCAAAAAGTGTGGGAACCTTAAGGGCACTTTTCACTGCAACTTCAATGCGTTCGCGGACATGGTGGTAAGCGCCTCATAAGCGCTGCACAAATGCGCTGAGGAGGCGGGAGACACAACCTTACAACTGCGCATACATGCTGCAAAGGCCGACGCAAAGTGGGCCAAGGCCCGTCTCCGTCGTCTGAAGAAAGAACACAGCCAGCTGTTGGGAGAAGTAAAGCGTTTCCGAGTGGAGATGCTATTTGCCGACCAAGTCCCTCCTGCGAAGAAGACAGCGGCGCAGGAGATTGCGGTCCAGACGGACTCTCCGATGGCCGTTGTCATCTCTGTGACGGCTCTCCCCCCCTGGAACTATTGTTCCACCGGCCGTGAGGCCAAAGGTCCAAGGTGTGGAAAGGGTCATCGATGGACCTAGAGTGGTGAGAGGCGGGAACAGTTTGGATCTCCAGGCCACGGTAAAGAACATCGTCACCGAAGAATTGAGCGAGATGAAGGCTCTTTTAAACAGAGTCCTTCGAGGCGCGCCGCTTGGAGTGAAGCAGAAGAAGGAGAGGAAAGAGAAGGGAGTCGAGACTCAGCTCCCAATGTCGATGGGCAATCCATCGAGGGGTAATCCAACCCCATGGGCGGCCTTGCTTCAAAGGGAGCAAAGGAGGGCGCGGGACGCAGGAACTGCGCCGGTTCCAACGGAAGATCCGCCGGGGAATGCTTCCACCCTTCAACCGGACGGTTCTTTCCACCTCACGAGGAGAGAAGAGGGACGGATGGGTGGCAGTGTTGCGCTGCGTTAAGGCGCGCACCAGGGAGGGCACTCAGCCAGCCCGAGGTGCAGCTGGTGAGAGTGCTCTCAGAGGAGGAGTGCAGCCTGCCACACGGCCCAAACCTCTTTCTCATGGAGGGAACCGCCGCCCACCTCAAGAGAGTGGTGCGTGTCGAAGACGCAGAGGTCGGCCAGCTGCGGTGGCCATTAGGTGTCCACCAACGGAGGGTGAAAATGTACAGATATCGTACGCTGGCGTAATGAGACTCGCGAAAGAGAAAGTCTCACTAGTGGAGCTGGGCATTGAGGATACCCGTATTCGACGAGATGTCGGCAGTGGTATCCTCGTTGAGAGCCCTGACGGGATCGCCAAGGCGGAGGCACTGGCCGCAGCTTTAACCCCCGTCCTACAAGGGAAGGCCACCGTCACTAAGCCGATCTGCAAAGGAGAAGTCAGGGTGGTCGGTCTCGATGCGTCGGTCTCGCCGCCCGACGTGGAGGAAGTGATCTCTTCGGGTACCTTTGGTACCTGTAAGAGGTCTGATGTAACGGTAGGGCTCATTACACCGGGACGTGACCACCTAGGGGTTGCGTGGATTCGCTGCCCCTTCGATGTAGCTGCCAAGATGGCAGAACTGGGCCGCCTTCGTGTAGGGTGGTCTAGCGCACGAGTGACACTCCTGCCGGACCGGAAGCTTCAATGCTTCCGATGCCTGGAGTTTGGCCATGTTCGGCAGGCGTGCCGAAACGAGGCTGACCGCAGCGGTGTTTGCTACCGTTGCGGAAAAGACGGGCATGTTTCCCGTCGCTGTAAGAGTGTTATGTGCGGAACACAACCTGCCCAATGGGCATCGTATTGGGGGGGATTCCTGCCCCTCGCTGGATAGAGGCAGGAACGCTTTCCCCAAAGCAAGTAGCGGCGCTGGACGGAGGATGGCGAGGCCATGGAGGTAGACCATGGATCGGGTATTGCAAGTTAATGCAAACCACAGCGGTCGGGCGCAGGACCTGGCCCTTCAGGCCTTGCGGAAGAAAAGGGCAAATGTGTTGGTTCTCGCAGAGCCCTGGAGGATCCCGGATTCTCCAGCTTGGGCTGGGGATTTAAACAGAGTGGCAGCCATCACTTGGTCTACTCGCCCTGGGGGCCGGCCAATGCGAGGAATCCTCGAGAGGGGCCACGGCTTCGTGGCGGTTCGGTGGGGAGAGATAGCGCTCTTTGCGTGTTATTTCTCACCGAACGCATATGTGGCTGACTTCTGCGAGGGGCTCCAAGCCCTTGCGGACAGCATTCGACGCGTGGGAGAAGACCCGGTGCTGGTATTTGGCGACTTTAATGCTAAGTCTAGCACCTGGAGTTGCCCTCGGACAAATAGAAGAGGCCGCGAAGTGGACCAGTGGGCAGTTGAGCTCGGCCTGCATGTCCTCAATGTGGGTCGGGTTTTGACGTGCGTGCGCCCTCAAGGGGAATCCATTGTGGATCTCTCCTGGGAGTCCGCGGGAGTCCTGCCATTGGTGAAATGTTGGCAGGTGCCCCTCTGGCAAGGGGCGATAAGCGAATCCCTTTCCGACTACCGGTGCATCACCTTTGGGGTGGCCGGTGGTGCGGGGGGAGCTCCGGGCGTAAGGCCGACGCGGTTCCCTCGTTAGAAAACGAAGGAGTGAAATCTCGATATGTTTGAGGCCGCGGTGATTGGTGCCGCCTGGGGGAATCCCCAGTCCCCCGATTGGGACTCGGAACGAGAGGCACTGTGGCTCACCCGCACAGCTACGGACGCGTGCGACGTGTCAATGCCGCGAGTGTGAGGTACGGCGGAGCGCCGCTCAGTTTATTGATGGAGCAAAGAGATCGCTGATCTCCGGCGTGTATGCGTCATGCACCGTCAGAGGTACACGCGTGCGCGAGCACGACGCCGCCGTCCAGGAGCGGTTGAAGTTTTGCGGGTGCTGCTCCGCGATGCCCAACGGGCCCTGCGTAGAGCCATCGCGGCTGCAAAAAAGTCCGCTTGGAGTGAGCTGACCGCACCCTTGAACAAAGACCCGTGGGGAATACCGTATAAAATTGTCCTGTCCAGGCTGCGATCAACGGAACCTCCCACAACGCAGGTACTGGACGTGAAGGAAATGACCCGGGTGGTGAACACCCTTTTCCCCTCTCGCGACGAAGGCGCCCCAGGCGTCGAAGGACGCGTCCCGTGGAGAAACGCCTACTCCGTCACGGCGGACGAATTTCGGTCCGTCGTGCGGAAGATGGCGGGTCGTAGAACGGCACCGGGGCCGGATGGCTTGGTGTGCGCAGTATGGGCCTGGTTGGCAGCACTGGCACCGGATCGCTTGATCCGGTGCTTCAATCGGTGTCTCCAGGAGAGCGCGTTCCCGGAGGTTTGGCGTAGGGCCAAGTTGGTCCTGATACCAAAACCGGTTCCGGCAGGTGGAGCCCCCTCCTACAGACCAATTTGTTGGCGGAGCTAGGCAAACTCTTCGAGAAGGTAGTAGCACGTCACATTGAAGAGTGCTTGGAGAGGAGAGGCGGCTTGTCGGCATCCCAGTTTGGGTTTTGTCCAAGACTGTCGACCGTGGATGCGGTCCTACGGTTCCGTGACACTGCGGAGGCTTCACACGGGAGGGTAGGCTTTGCGTTGGCGTTAGCCTTGACGTCAAGAACGCGTTTAACACCNTCTCGTGGGGTTACGGGGGTTACGGGGTGCGGCACGGTGGTGAAGTTTTCCCATCTACCTACGGGCGGTCTTGGACGCATACCTGTCAAACAGATACGTGGTATTCCCCTGTGTTGACGGGAGGATTAGGTCACGTCG
>NW_018021149.1:44961-55907 GCF_002006095.1 Pseudomyrmex gracilis
AGTTTTCCCATCTACCTACGGGCGGTCTTGGACGCATACCTGTCAAACAGATACGTGGTATTCCCCTGTGTTGACGGGAGGATTAGGTCACGTCGGGTGACCTGCGAGGTGCCCCGGAGGTCCGTCCTGGGCCCTCTTCTCTGGAATGTCGGCTACGATGCCATCCTCCGGATTCCTCTTCCGTCGGGGTGCTCGCTGGTCTGCTATGCAGACAATACCTGGTGTTGTCTGGCGGGCACAACGAGCGGGAGGTGGTGCGTCGTGTCTCGATGGCATTGGCGGCCGTCGAGCGTCGACAGTTGACGCTGGGTCTCCGGCTGGCTCTGGCCAAGACGGAGATTGTTGTGTTTCGCCCTCCCGGGCGTGGAGTTGGGCAGGTGGCGGTACTGGTTGGGAACACCAGTGTGGAGTCCCAACCAGTCATGAAATATTTAGGCCTGCAAGTAGACTCAAAGTGGGACTTCAAGTTACACTTCGAGTACATTGCCGCAAAGGCAATGAGGGTAGCTGGGGCTCTCGCGAGGTTACTACCTAATCTCGGGGGCCCCAGACCGGGAGTGCGGCGTCTCTACGCTCACGTGGTCCACTCCGTGATGATGTACGGAGCCCCCGTTTGGTACCGTGAGTCCGGGGTGGGCCGCGCTGCGGCACCGATGGCGGCCGTTCAACGGCTCATTGGAGGGCGGGTGGCGCGGGCGTACCGCACGATGGCTCTGGAGGCCATACGGGTCCTGGCAAGAATCCCACCGGTAGACTTGATGGCGGCGCAGTTGGCCCGAGTCTATTCGGATGTCCGAAAGATCCGGGTCAGGGAGTTGGACGACAATCCGGTGGTCGTCGGCCGGATCAGGACGTGGGCTTTCGGGGCCATGGTGGCGCAGTGGCAGAGGAAGCTTGAAAACCCCCTCCTGCCGAGAAAGCGCGTGAGGGAGGCCATTGGCCCCGTGCTCGGGGACTGGGTGAAGTGTAGTCATGGGTGGCTTACCTTTGGCACCACCCAGATCCTGTCTGGGCACGGGGTCTTTGGCGATTTCCTATTTCGCATAGAAAAGGCAGAGTCTCCAGCGTACAAGCACTGCACAGCGGACTTAGACTCCGCAGCCCACACGCTGGAGGAATGTCCCGCGTGGGACTTACAGCGAGCGGCTCTCACCTTAGTGGTGGGCCGTGATCTGTCTCTGCCATCCGTCGCGAGGCGGATAGTGAGGGACGTGGAGGGGTGGCGTGCCGTGACTGCGTTTTGCGACGCAGTCATGGACGCGAAGGGTAAGGCCGAGCGGCTGCGCCAAGAACAGCCTGCCGGTAGACGTAGGAGGCGAGCGGCAACTCCCCCTCTTGAGAGAAACTAACGCCGCTAAGATACCTGCGCGGATGCGCAAGTGAGGAGGAGAGTTAATTCCTTCCTCCGTCTCGTTGGGATGTCTTTAAGACTAACCCACAGCAAGCGGAGGAGAGGAAACTCGGGGTTGCAGGTGGGAGGAACGGGGGGTCCTTCTCAACCATTGCACGCAGCCTAAGGTGTTGGCGGAGGGATGTGGTGGTCCCGTCTCTCTGCCTTCGGAGAAGTTGGGAAGTCAGGTGGAAATTGACTCTCCGTAGCATGCATAAAAGAGGGAGTTGGGAAGTCATAGCCTTCAGGTTTTCCAGGCTCCCTCTTGAGTGCCAGAGGACCGCCGGGGAGTTTTAGTGGGTAGCCCCTCTTTGGGGAGTCCCACACTGCCCCCATTTTCCCCCGGGGATGTGGGTGTGTATAAAACATTTCTCCTCGTTAAAAAAAAAAAAAAAAAAAAAAACTAAAAACAGAGCATATACACTACTATTGGGTAGGTACTATAGGAGTAACTATCACATCAGACCCCTCGATTTGGGGGTCGGGGAAACAGCCCCGGCCTTCCAAGGGCAGAGCTGACTGCCACCGAGCGCGTCCCCGGGTTGCGGATAGGGGAACGGCCTCAAGTATTGAGGTTAGCTGCGAATAACCCCTTCGGGGGGAATAAGCAGTTGCGGACAAACAGCGGTGGATATTGAGGGTGGTCGCTCCTGTGGGAAGGAAGCGGCCTATAAAGTGCTCCATTAAACCTGATGAAGTATCCACGTCAAAGGCGAGTGAGTGCCGCCTTAAAAGCACTCCAACCCCCGGGCAGATCGGGCTCGTTAGGTTTTGTTTACCAACCGATCTAGGTGAAGGAGAACACTGATGTAAAACCAAACAAGTAGAAAAAAAATATGATGGACAGCAAGACGAAAAAGGACTTACCGCCCCAGAGTGATCGGACACTCAGGGGCCGGCACGGTGGGAGTACTGTCCCTGCTCCCGCCGCGTCGTTATTCAGCGAAGGGCAGAAGGAGGGGTTGACGGCGGGCCCCTCTGAACAATCTGCTACCGCCGTAGCTGAGAAGAATAGAGACAAGAGGAAGGCTGATAAGAACCTGGAGTCGGCTCTTCAAGAGAGTCTGGGGGAGGCCGATTGCTCCCTCGTTACAATGGGCATCGACCCCCTCTTTGACCACGTGGGTGACTCCCTGGACGAGCTTTGGGAGCGACTTTGTCGTCGCTCCAAAATGTCCAGGGAGGAGAAAGCGGCCAGGCCAAGGGAGCTCCGGGAAAGGATCGTCTCAGGTCTCCTGGAGCTCCGAGCCCGATTCACCCCTCTCCGTGAGACTATAGACAACATTGAGAGGGGTGTCACCAACGTGGCCACTGTAGTAAAAAAGGTCGCTCGAGGGCAGGTTGCCTCTGAGCGACAAATTTCGGAGGCCATTTTCCAGGTCAGCGAGGATCTTGATGAGGGTAATGCCTCCTGCCTTGCTGACCTGAAGGAAATTAAAAAAGGTGTTGTGGAGGCGATCGAGGAGGTCCATAATGAGGCCTTCCGATCGCTTCACGCGCTTCACAAAAACATAGAGACGTCGGTGCGTGCCATCGCCGACGTCTCTATGCCGAGGCCGAAAGGAGCTACATGCTCCACTCCAGTCAAGGGGGAGTCAGATTTCTCCCTCCTGGTTGAAAGAGATTGAGAAGGTGGTGCGGTGCACCGTCTCGGGGAAGCTCCTAAAACTTTTGGAGCGGGGGCTCCCGAGACGGCCCCCTTCTGTTAGTAGGTCTCCTATTCCCCCGCCTTTTTCTGTTAGGGCACAAGCGGAGGAAAAGGAGCAGAAGAAGAAGAAGAGAAAGAAGAAGAAGAAGAAGAAGAAGAAGAAGGAGAAGAAGCAGGTGGTAAAAGCCACCAAGGCGCCTACAAAGGGTGGGGGGACGGCCGTTGGTGTCGGTCGAGGGGAGTTTTCCCCTCCTTTGACCCCACCCTCGTCAAGCCAGCGGCCGCCTCGCGGGGTACTCCCGCGTACGGAGGCGGTCACTTTGCGTCTCAAAGGGGAGGGCATGTCGTATGCCCAAGTTCTTCGGGACGCGAGAAATAAGGTGGACCCTAGGTCGGCGGGCGTCTCCAGGGTCCGTCGAACCCTGGAGGGGCACTTGTTGTTGGAGGTGGAGGGAGAAGGACCGCAAATCAAAAGCCGGACCTCTTCGCCTCCAAGTTGAAAGAGGCTCTCCCCGAAGAAGTGAGAGTGGCTTGTCCATCCCGAAACGTGGAGATATTAGTTTCGGGATTGGACGAGTTTACCACGGAAGACGACCTCTACAAAGAGTTTGTGGCAGAGTTCGGTGGCGGGAGTGGCGTTAGGGTAATATCCCTGCATCGCTCCCAGCCCGTGGGTGGAGTCGCCTTGATTCGCTGCCCAGCTGAGGCGGCGGCCAAGGCGATTAAAGTAGGCAGACTGCCGGTGGGCTGGGTGATGGCAAGGGTGCGAGCACTCCGCCCCCGCCCCCTGCAGTGCTACAGGTGTTTCCAGCCTGGGCACTGTAGAGCTTTGTGCCCCAGCCAGGTCGACCGCAGTGATCTTTGTTATCGCTGTGGTCGGCCGGGGCACAGAGCGGCCGGCTGTACTGAGGATGAGGGGTGTCTCCTCTGTGAGAAGTCGGGCCGGGAGTCCTCCCACCGAATGGGTGGAGCCCGGTGCTCGGCCATCGGCCGGGGGGCTTCCGTGCCCGTTAGCAAACCTTGACGAGGATAGGGAAGATGCGGTTCTCCCCGGTTCCGATACAAGGATCCGGAAAGCCGCTCCTCCGTATATCTGGTGCGTTTAGCACCAGAGCCAGACTTTGCCAGTCTCTTTCAAGAGACCAGGCAATGTTAAGTAATGGCCCGGTCCCTGTTGTTTTGAGCCCTAGTTGGAGCTCAACTCAGCGGTGGCTGGGCGCAGTGTGGGGGGAGGACCTCCTTCTTGTCTCGCGTTTCGAGACAATAAGGAGGTCAATACTACTATCATGGGGTCAAGTCCGCTTCGGCGTTTGACTTGAGGCCGAGAGGGGTTTCCCCCTTATTGCACTCGGCCCGCAGTCGGCGGGGGAGAGGCTGTGTCCCCCTTCCCCTCGATTGTGGAGAAGCTTTGCTCCTCCATTTAAAGGTATAGGGGGGCAAAAATCCCCATGCCTATCGGGCTGCCTCTGGGTTGTTCTAAAAGAGGTACCGGGGCAGTCCTAAAAGGGCGGAAGGTGGACACCGCAGGGGTTTTAGTGGGTATCCCCCACCGGGGTGCGCTCTGGTGGGATGAGTCCCACACTACCCTGGCCCACATCTAGTCTGGGTCAGAGTGTGCGTAAACGCATTTCCCCTGCGTAAATATAAAAAAAAAACAAAAAACAAACAAAAAAAACATCAGACCCAGGGTTAGGTAGTGTTTAGTTAAAAAGATAAAAGTTAAGTTAAAAAGTTAAATAATTTTAACTTAGTTACATTTTTGGGCCTGGGAGTGGTACACCACCTTGACGTGGTTCCCAGGCTTGTGTACCGTGATGATCTGAGGGGCTATGCCGGCGGGAACTTTGGTTCCTGGCAGTCTCCCTTGCCGGACAGGTCCTCAGTGAGCGGTCAGACTAAGAGTGTACCTAGGGGAAGGAAACCTTGATCTCAAACCCGGGCAGGACGGGCTCGTTACCTTTGGTTGGGAACCGTCCTAGGAGAAGGACACTCCGAAATTAAACCAACTTTAAAATAATATGGGATGTCGCAATTTAAGGAGATGTTTTTACCGCAGCAGGAGGAACGGACCTCCAGCTGCCGGCGTGAGGGAGTTACCGTCCCGGGCTCCCTCTCGTCGTTATCCAACGACGGGCTCTGCGTCGCTTGCCCCGCAGGGGCGGCGCAGGATACTGCGTCTGCGAAGGCTGGTGTCGACCCACCGGTGGAGAGAAGGGACTCTCCAACACTACGGTCCGCTAAATTTCAACGGATCGCGCAGCGCAAGAGTCGCTCCGAGTCCCGCAACAGTCGCCCTTGTGGCTCATCGTGGTACTCGGACGGCTCGGAGAGCGAAGGCGGCGGAGGCAACCACCATCATGCCTCCTCACCATCAAGGAACCAAAACCCGGAGCCCTCGCGCGTTCGCGCCGAGTCTCCGGTGGATCCCGCCGCCATACAGCTGCCGCAGGGCGACTCCGACATGGAAGCCGAAGTCGTTTCTGTGGGCAGAGGAGGGGCCGGAACAGCAAAAAAGCCCCAAAATCCTCCCCTTTTCCAGTGAAGAGGGAGACATCCCAGGGGGACAAAAGGAAGAGAGAAAGAGGACGTCCCCCTACCACCGGGGAGTACGTGGGCCTCGCAGAGGCCAAGAGGAAATTAAACGAGGAGGAGGAGAGGAAGTTGGAGCTACGCGCCTAGTGAGAGCTCATGGAGGACTTTGAGTCCACAAGGGCGGCCACCCGGTCGTTGGGCCCCGCGTCCCTCCCTCCTTCTCAGCCCGAACCGGCTTTACTCCGGGATTCGCAACCAACCCCGGAAATAATTACGCGGGACATGCCGACGTCCCAGATTGTCTAGCAATCGGGCAAGCTGGCGGCGTCGGTAATTAGGATGGCCGCGACCTGCAAAAATCTTAAGGGTACCTACATTAAATACTTCAAGGAGGCCGCGGTCAACATGGAGGAGGCTGTCTGCGTCCTCGCCAGCCGAATGAACACCAAGGGTGAGATTCAGCGGCTGGAGGGGCTGAACCGTCGTTTAGACGGCGAGTTGGCCGAGCTGCGAGGCACGGTCTCCTCTCTGAGGACCGACAGAGACGCTGTCCAGGCTAAACTGGACAGCGTCTCTAAGGAAAACCTCGTCTTGAAGCGCGAAGTAAACCACCCAGTTGAGTGGTCCAACGAACTGGGGGTCACAGAAAAGGAGTTCCGCCGGGCCATCCGTCGGATGACGAGGAAGAATACCGCTCCCGGTCCCGACGGCGTGCCCGGCAAAGTATTGGGCTTTGCTTTCGGACAGGGTCCCTTGGGAGAGCGCCTCAGGCAGATCCTGACAGACTGCCTGAGGACCAGCTGGTTCCCCCCAGATTGGAAGCAAGCTAAACTGGTTTTGCTCTGCAAAGGAGGAAGGCCTGCGGACTCGCCATCCGCGTACCGGCCGATTTGTATACTCGACGAGGCGGGCAAGCTCCTGGAGCGCATTGTTGCCAACCGCCTCGTCGAGCACCTGTCACGGGAGGGTCTCGACTTGGCCGACTGTCAGTACGGATTTCGTGGAAGACGCTCAACGGTGGACGCTGTGTTCCACCTCAAGTCCCTCACGGAGGCGTCGACCAGGCAGGGGAGGAGGGCGTTGGCAGTATCTCTCGATATCTCCAACGCCTTCAATTCCCTCCCTTGGGACAGTATAGGGTGGGCTCTGGAACGTCACAGAGTCCCACCCTATCTGAGTAGGCTCCTCGGAGACTACTTTCGTGGCAGGGAGATTAGGTATACCGGCCGGTACGGATCACCGCAGCGAAGGAGGATGTACTGCGGGGTTCCACAGGGGTCAGTTCTCGGCCCGTTGCTGTGGAATCTCGGGTACAATGCGGTGATCCAGGCCGCGCTCCCCAGAGGGCTATCAGTCATCTGCTACGCAGATGACACCTTGATAGTTGCCTCTGGGGACGATTGGAGCAAAACCAGGTTGCTTGCAGAGGTTGGGACGAATTGCGTCGTTGATCGCATCGAGAGACTGGGCCTCAGAGTGGCCGTCCACAAAACGGAAGCCATGTGGTTTTTCAACCACTTCCGTGGACGGCCCCCAGCGCTCGGTCTCTCCGTAGGTGAGGCACGGGTCGAGGTAGGTACGACTATTAAGTACCTTGGTCTTCACCTCGACCCGAAGTGGCGCTTCGACGAGCACTTTGCTCGCCTGGCCCCCCGGGTTTGGAAGGTCACCAACGCCCTGGCGCGTGTTCAGCCGAACCTTGGGGGACCGAAGCATAAAGCTCGNCGTCTTTACGCCAACGTNNTCCACNCGGTGGCCCTGTATNGGGNACCGTTGTGGGCGGAAGCCGCCGCGAGGGCAGGAGCGCGGAGTAAGTTCGCATCGCTCCGCGCCTCCCAACGAGTAGTAGCCCTTCGCGTGATATGCGGCTTCCGTACGGTGGCGAGAGAGACGGCGGGCGTACTGGCGGGGATGCCTCCCCTTGCCCTCCTCGCTGGCATGTACTCGGCGAGATATTCTCGCCGGGTCAAACTCCAGCGGGAGGGACTTGCAGGGGATGCGCTGCGAGAGGCCCTCGCCAGGTCGGAGCGCCAAGCCCGGCGACAACTGCTCCTTGGTTGGGAGCAGCTCCTGAGCGAGCCAGNTGTGGACGCTCAGGAAGTCGTCCGGGTCGTCCGACCCCACTTACGAGTGTGGTTGGACAACGGGGTCGGACGCCTCACCTACCGTGTGACGCAGGTGCTTACCGGGCATGGCTGCTTCGATGAGTACCTGTGTCGCATCGGACGCGAGTCAACGACGCAATGTCACGCGTGTGGGGCGGCCAGCGACTCGGTGGAGCACACCGTGGAAGAGTGTCCACGGTGGGCTCCGGAGCGCCGAGAGCTGGTCGCCAAAATAGGAGATGACCTCTCCTTGGAGAGCTTGTTACGGGCGTTGGCCTCCAGGGAGAGAGACGAGTGGGAAGCGGTTGTCTCCTTCTGCTCCGCGGTGATGGAGCAGAAGGAGGCAGCCGAACGAGAGAGGGAGAGGCTACCTCTCCCTCTGGGGAGACCTCAAAGACGTGCGCGAGCGGGTGGCGGGGCCCCCGCTTCCCGCGTACGTCCTAGGGGTCGTGGCATGCCCCCCACTTGACAATAAGTCTCCCCTTTCTCTCTGTGAGGAAAATAGGGGAGACTTAATTGTACATTGCGGGACGGTGGGCGTTGAGAGGAGCCGGGCCTCTCGTTAGCCCACCGATCCCGGGGCCGCGTCTAGGACGCGTGAACAAGCGGGCGACGGCTGATATTCCCGTGGTGGTACCGTCCACCACGGTTGTTTGGTTTTAATTTATTTTATTTATTTAGTAGCCGCCGCGGGGCCGTGACGAGTCGAGGTGGGGGCCTCGGCTCGTCCTGCACACGGCCCAAGAGACGGGGTGTCATCACGGTGTGTGTCCCGTGGTGACATCAAGTTACAGGTTGGAGCGACCAACGCTTGAGGAGGAGACATGAACGAGAACTTGCTCTCAATCATTCTCCTCCTCACAGAAGCTAACAGCTCCAGGAGGGGACCCGCGCGCATCCTTACAATGGAATCCTGGGTCCCCTCCTACTAAGAGCGAAGAAGACACACCGTGGGAGTTTTAGCGGGTACACCTCCTCTACTTGCGGGTGGAGAGAGGGATTCCCGCATAACCCTGGCCCTCCCCCAGGGTCAGGGTATCCATAAAGGATTTCTCCCACGAAAAAAAAAAGTTACATTTTTGGGCTCTTAATTTTTAACTTAATTTAGTTATATTTTATTGGTAATTAACTTTTTATTTAAATCTCTTGAAGTTAGCCACACCATAAGATTTTGATTTTTGCGCGAAGTTGTTCGTATATAAAACGGATTGTATTTCGTCGTATGACCATGAACTTATAGACTGAAGAATTATAGACAAACCCTTCGTATATGTTTGAGAATTGAGCCAATAAACGTTGTCGTGAATTCAACGCAACGTGATCGACAGTGTTTACAGTTTTTGTAAGACGCTTATAGGATGCGTTCCGTTTCATGCATATGCGCGCATTTATTCATAGTACACGTTACGTATATTATAGATCACGCGCGCATATGCATGAAACGGAACGTGTTCTATATTTTTAATTGCTCTGGATGTAGGATGAAAACAAAGAAAAAAGAGGTTTTCTACATTTTTAAAATCGAGTGTTCGGGAGTTTAACAGCAAAAACCATGCAGAAGTTCATTCAAGTACATTCACACAAAGAACAGATCTTATTAAAATCCGATGATTTTTTTATACTTAATAATAAGACGCTAGATCAGAACCAAAACAAAACTATGATTACAACAGATTATATTATTCACATTTATATATTTGTGACGGAAAATGATTTTCCTAAAGCACTCAAACGTGCTTTTATAAAATATAATGCATCACTACTATCTTCAGTTTACGTTGAACGTTCAGTGCAGGAGGATTCGTTTTTGATAACCTTCCAGGAATAATGTGAGATAAAAATTTCAAAATGGCTTTATTACTTAAATTTAATAAGTTTTTGTAAACAAAAGAATAAATATGTATCTGTCGACAAAAAATATATATCTGTAGAAATATATCTATAAATATATCTATTTATCTATAAACAAACTAATGTATCAAAACAATGTATGTTTCTATAATTTCTAAAATATAAATATACAGTTTCTAAAATATACAAAAAGTATATTTCTAAATTAATTATTTAATATGTATAAAGTATATTTCTTAATTAAGTGTATATTTATTATTTTTATTATTTTTGTTATTTGTAAGACTAAAACACTGAACTCATGAAAAGAAAACTTTAACTTTTAACTTTTTAATTACTTTTTTTTATAACTTAACTTTTAATCAATTAATTTTATTACGGGTTAACTTGTATCTTAACTAAATTACATTTTCAAGGTCTTTAACTTTAACGTAACTTAGTTAAAACAAAAACTTAACTTACCCTGCATCAGACTAAACTAAAGTTCAGTATATGTAGTTTTTGGTGCAGCCGTGCTAAGGTTTTTGCATTAAATATTTTTTGTTTTAAAAATAGTTTTATGGAGGTTATTGACTTTTCACACAAAGCAACGTCTATAAATGTACAATTTGACATGATTTAAGACTTTTCACGTAGTTATTTTTATAAGTTTTTAATATTTTATTTTGTAGCAATGTATAAACGTACAAGATTTTTTTGGCGCTACATTCTGATATTATTTCTTTTATAGAATAGATTTTGTAGAAAAAAATTTTTATAGTAATATTTTTTTTAGAAATACAAGTTGCGCGAGAACTTGGCGCCTTTTTTACCTTTTTCTGAAAAGGTATTTGTTCGGTATCTTTTTCTGAAAAGGTATTTATAATATACACGATAACTTTGTATACTACCGCTTATCGGCTCACATCTACATATTATTAACTTTTTCATAAGGTCCTGGTCATTTATTCTTATTACTGTGATATATCACCGCGCACACAGAACATGATGTCTAATGGAGATCTATATAACATCCACAGCTTTATCATGATGGATGACGGATGAACGTCTAATACATATCCATGCTATGTCCATTATAGATATCTATATAAAATCTATTATGGACATACATTAGAAATATATTATAGATATATTATAGATATATAACAGATATATATAGTTTTGAGAACTTGAATTATTAAGATTATTAAGATAATTATGAATTATTAAGATAATTATTATAGATATAAAATCTATATAAAATCTATTATGGACATACATCAGACATATAATATAGATATATAACAGATACCCAGCAAACAATTTGGTTGCGAGATGTCGCAGTTTTGCCGCCAACCGCCGGCGAAATCAGTAAACCAAATCCATATCCATCTGTGTCCTCATTAGGATATGGTTTGGCGACCATATCTGTCAAACATGT
>NW_018021149.1:56974-62366 GCF_002006095.1 Pseudomyrmex gracilis
GTTTGTTAACAATCTGTTATCAACACAGGCGACAGATATGATCGCAGATAATCGCCATTTTGTTGTCTAGATGTCAAACAGACAGTTTAGTAGTTTTGCGTGCAAACAGTCCGCACATATGCACGAACAGATCTGCTTGGCGTTTGGTGGCAATCTGTCGTCAATGCGTTCAACAGATCGACCCGACTGCGGTCAACGTTTTGTCATAAACAGATGCTCATACGGTTTTGCGGACTGTTTGGTCACAGTATTGCTAAAGCAGATCTGCTTGATATCGACCATTTATTTGTTATCAATTTCACTAACATATATGGAATCATTTTGGCCGCAATAGTCTCATGTATGTGCTAACAGAGTTGTTTCGTTTTTTGTCTCTATGTGCTAACAGTTTTGGCAGCACCAAAGCATGTTTCCGTACTGTAGCGTTTCTGCACACAGTTTCTGTTGCCAAGGTCTGCGCAGTCAGAAATTGTTTGATGGGTATATATATATTTTTGAGAACTTAAATTATTAAGAGTGTATTTACCATATTTTTTTATCATGGTAATATCTTTTATTATGCATAAATAACTCTATACATGTATAATATATACGTCTCACATAGCACGTAATATTACATAAATATCACAGTAAAATTATTGGGACCTTGAATAAGTTCTCGCTGTTTTTTTGTGAAAATTAATGCTTTATTTAAAAATGTCGTAAAAAACATGTCACTAACAGTATTGCCCATCGCTAACCACTACTTTTTCCCATCTTTCTGGTATTTGAATTTCACGTCGGAAAAACGACACGTCTTTTGAGGCTATCCAAGAATCGACCTAGTTTTTGGCATCTTTATAAGAATGGAAGTGCTGCTCAGCCAGGCCATGTGCCATCAATCGGAACAAGTGATAATTGGAAGGAGCAATGTCTGGTGAATACGGCGTGGGGTAGGATTTCCCATTTAAGCGTTTCCAAGTAGGTTTTCACCGGTTGTGCAACATGTGGCCTAGCGTCACGTTGCAAAATCACTTTGTCGTGTCTCTGCTCGTATAGCGGCCGTTTTTTCTTAAAAGCTCGGCTCAAACGCATCAATTATAGTCGATAGCGATCTCCCGTGATGGTTTCGTTTGGTTTGAGCAGCTCATAATAAACTACACCCAGTTGATCCCACCAAATGCAGAGCAGAAACTTCGAACCATGGATATTCGGCTTTGCCGACGATGTTGATGTATGGTCAGGCTTACCCCAAGATCTTTTACGCTTAGGGTTATTGTAGTGTATCCACTTTTCATCACCAGTCACAATACACTGCAAAAAACCTTTCTTTTTCTGCCGTTGAAGCAGCTATTCACATGTGAAAAGACGCCGTTCGACGTCTCTCGGCTTCAACTCGTACGGCACCCAATGTGCTTTTGAATCATTCCTAATACTTTCAAACGTTTCAAAACTGTTGTGTCATCTACTTCTAATGATTCTGCAAGTTCAGCTAGCGTCTGACATGAGTTTTTATGAAGTAATGCCTCCAATTCTTCGTCTTCAAACTTTTTCGGTGCGCCAGAGCATTCTTTATCTTCAACATCAAAATTATTATTTTGTAAGCGTCTAAATCAATCTCTGCATGTTGTTTCCGACAGAGCATGGTCACCGTAAATCTCAACAAGAATTCTGTGTGCTTCAGATTTGTTTTGAATAAAATAGTACAATAAAATTCTCCGCAAATACTCTTTTTTTTGGCACGAAACTCGACATGTTTAACACTATGAAAAAAAAGTTGTTTACACTTCGGCGAAATGACATACACTGAATTTCAAGCTTACCTATGGTATTTCCTTATAGATGCGTTACCATTTTAAACGCACGCAGTTCTGGTAACGCCATCTGTTGAGAAAAGCAAGAATTTCTTCAAGATCCCAATACTATAAATAAAATCATTTGTAGAGTTATACACCCTACGAATTACAATTTGACAGAGAGCCTAATGACATCTTCAGTGAAGAAAATTAAAGAATTACTCTACAAAATCAAATTACTCATATGCGCATTCAACATGAAAATAAGTTATAACTTTTTCCGTTCTCTTAATTTGTTCTTCATATTTCAAATATTGTGTACCCGCTTCTATATATATCCTGTATATTTTCGCTTCCTCTCTAACTAGGTATCCCAGGGTACAGCTCCAAAACAGGTCTCATACATCTTTCTTATAACGCTTCTATTTCTTTTCTTTCTTTTAATCCCCATATCTTGACTGCATACATAAGTATACTTTTTACTAACACGTTAAACATTACCATTCTCCTTTTAAAGTCACCTCCAAATTTTTCGATATCTCAAACTTGCACTATTGCCGCGATTGTTCTTCTGCATACATCTTGTATGTGCCCTTTGTCGCTATTATTTGCTGAGAAGGTATACCCGAGATACTTAAATTCTCGTACCTCTTCAATTTCCTGATTTTCCCATCTCCATCTTATTCTTTTCTTTCTTCTTCTTCTCTTCCTAAATATCAATATCTTGGATTTATCCACATTCAGTTCTATCTTTTTCTTTTGCGTAAATGTATACAGTTTACCTAACCTAACATTATTTCCATTTCCTCTTCTGTTTCTGCAACTAGAGCGAGATCATTTGCATATACCAGCGTGTAAAATCTCATTCTTTCTATATTGACACTTCCTACCTGCCTTTTTCTCATGTGTTCTTTCACTTCCGATATAAACAGTATAAAGAGGAGCGAGCTTAGCGGACATCCCTGCCTTACTCCTCTTTCCGTGTATAAAACGCTTCCATGTATTTGTTGCTGACCTTCACTCTGTTCTTTGTTTGTCTATACAAACTTTGTTTGTTTCTATATTATCTACTATCTTTTTCTTTATATCTTTCTTTCTTAAATCTTTTCACAGTTCTGTTCTGTCTATTTTGTCAAATATCGCTCTCATATCCGCGAAAAATACATACATTTTTCTGCTCTTTTTCATTATCGTTTTTTTGACCGTCGTCTTCAGAATGTAAATATTATACAGGTTTTTCCTTTTCTAAAGCCAGCCTGCGTTTCCGGTAGTATCTTTAATCTCTCTGCATCTTCTCTTAATCTTTTTTTTACAATCATTGCGTATACTTTAAGCCGTATCCATTAAAGTTATTTCTCTATAATTACCTACATTTGCTCTATCTCCTTTTTATTTATTGGGCATATGATACCTTCATTCCATCCTTCTTTCTTTCTTCCAGGCCACCTTTTTTTCCAAATCCAGTTCAGTATCTCTCGTAACCTTTTTTTCACGTTTTGTTCTGCGTATATCCATGCTTAATTTCTTATGTCATCTTCTCCTGACGCTTTTTTCTTTTTCAGTTTTTTTATGGCTTTGTCCACTTCCTCCTGGTCTATATCCTCTTATGCATCTTCCATCTTTCTCAGCTCTCCCTCCTTACTCCTGCTCTCCTCCTTTCCATTTAGCAGCTGCATAAAGTGTTTCTTCCATTCCTTTAGTTCTATTGTGGCATCACTTGGGCTTTTCTTTCCCTTTTCTCTTCTTATATACTTTCATATTTTTTCCTCCTTCTTTATTTCCATTATCTTCCTTAATTCTTCTCTTTTAAATTGCTTTTTTCTTTCTTTACATAAAAGCTTGTCTTTCTTTCTCTTTTATAAATGTCTCTCTTCTTTCTTTCCTTCTTCTGTATGCTCTTAATACTTGATTTAGCCTTGTTTTACTTTTCCTGCATTTATTGTCCCACCATCGTCTCTTTCCTGGGTTCCATCTTTTCCATTTGATCTTCTTTCTAGATATTGCCTGTTTTAATTTTTTTTCATAGTTCTCTTATTCCTTCTTGAATTCTTACCTCCTTAAAAGTTATTCCGCTTATTTTCTCTCTATATTTCCTGATTTCCTCTTTTGTCCAGTCCTCTATCTCTATCTCCTTATCTTCTTTCTCTTCTTCAAGTCCCTACAAAATAAATAAATAATAAAGTTTAATAGACGCCTCCGCGTCTATCTCTACTTCCATTGGGTAGTGATCTGACTCTGGCCTCTTCCCGATCCTGAAGTAACGTATTTTATCTCATGCCGCTGCATTTACTATCAAAAAGTCTATCACCGATGTACTCCTTGCTTCTACAAAAGTTGACTCTTTTTCTTCATCTCCTTCCTTATTTCCGTTTAAGATTCCCTATTCTTTTTCCTCCACTATTTGCAGTAATACATCTCCTTGTGCATTATTTAATTTGTCTTTAGATTTCCTCCCTTCTGATTGTCCGTTGCATAATATCATTTCCTTGTTGCCAATTCTTGCGTTGAAGTCTCCTACAATTAGTAGATTTTTTTTGTTCTCTTGTGTTATTCTTTCTTTAATATCCTTTATAAGTTTCCTTTCTTCCCCTTTATTATAAACTGACACTATTCTCCATCTATCCTTCTTAATCCTTATTGTATTCTCCATAACTTCTTCTTAATCGTTCCTTAAATGTTCTTTCACAATTTGTTTCTTTATTCCCGTGATCATTCCATCTGCGCATCTTCCTTTCATTTTATTTCTTTTTGCATAGTGTATTTTTCAATCATATTCTCTGGGCATTTTTTTTCTAGTTTTTTCCATACCTTTTTGTCCATCCATGTTTCTTGCAGATTTATTATCTCAAAACTTTTAATATACTTCCAAAAATCTTCATCCTTATTTAATATTCCTTAGAGATGTGCCGGATAACATATTTACCGGATAACCGGATACCGGATGATTCGGCACTTATTATTACCGGATAACCGGATATTATCCGGCAGTTCCGCTAGAAAAAAAAAAGGAATTTCTTATCTTATGTCGATAGTAGCTACTCGCTTAATCGATACATGGGTTGATACTAACCTATTTGTCATCCTTCCAAACAAGCACACACAACCTCACAATATATACATATTTTTTTCCTACTAGAAGTCTGTTCATAAAATTAATCAACTCATATAAATTGCAATGGCTCAGTTCAAATCCCGTATATGGAAGTACTTCAAAGTTTGCAGTGATAATGAAACGAAAGCAGAATGTACACTGTGCTATGAACAATCGTCATCAAGTAAAATTTTTCGTGGAAAAACGCCAAAATTATTCAGTACAAAGCCATTGTGGAATCATATAAAACACAAACATCCTTTAGTATATAAGTCCCAAAATAAAAGTAAAGTAGACGACATCGAGAAGACTACTACTCTTGAGAGTTGTATATTTAATTCGAATGTTTCTGATGAAAATTGTATTGTGCAAGAGCAACAAATATGTCATAATCAATATCAACCTACTTTACAAATGACCATTGATCGTAGTAAACAATGGAATTTCAATGATCCTAAAGCAAAAGCTATATCACGTAAAATATGTAAGTAAATAATACTTAAGTTGTAAACTCTGGTGAACAAAG
>NW_018021149.1:64026-68603 GCF_002006095.1 Pseudomyrmex gracilis
AAATATTATTTCTTAAGTACTGCAGTGCACCTCCAAGTTCTGTAAACTCTGAAAGGTTATTTAGCGCCGCAGCAGCCGTTTATACAGAAGACAGGAATAGATTACTCCCAGATAATGCAGAAATGCTAATATTCCTTATGAAAAATATAAAATATTTAAAAAATATTAAAACGTACTAACATATAAATTTTATAATGTATATGTATGATTTTAAATATATATGTTTTGAATATAATTTTATTTTAATAATTTTTGAATGTAATTCCTGGATTAGAGAAAAGGACTAAATAGACCGGATAGCCAGATAGTTAATCATTATCCGGCTATCCGGCTAGATTGTCAAAAAGTAACCGGATAGGACGGATACCGGATACTTGCCGGATATCCGGCACATCCCTAATATTCCTGCCACGTTCCATGATACCACCCTAAAATTTTTTTTCTTTGCCTTAATCGTGTCTTCTTTTTCCGCTTCTCTCTTGTTTTCGTCTCTTTTTCTATTATCCGACTCCCTAGTTAATCTTTAAAAATCTGCCTCTCTTCTTCCAATTTTCCTGCCTTGTCGTTTTATCTATACCATTTTTTGCTATTTTAGTTCTCATAAACTTTATTTTCACTTCTTTTCTCTTTTCACGTTCCTTCTTTGCCAACTTAACTATTTCTTTTTGTATATTTCTTTCTCTTCTTGATCTGTCATGATCTATATATACCGTCTCTTTACCAAGTGTAGTCTTTCTTTGCATAATATTCTCTTTTTCTTCTCACGTATTCAACTTTGCCCATATTAAACTACTTTCTCTTCCCATCAAGCTAGCCTGTTAAACTTTTACTTTTACTCCTAACTTCTCTTGAAAAAATTTTTCCAGTTCTTTTTCTATTTTCTTTTTTTTCTCAGTCCTCTTACTATGATACACGTTCTTCTTTCCTCTGCTTCGATTTTCTCATATTTTCTTACCAAACTTTTTACTTTCTTTTCTATTCCTGCATCCATCTTCTCTTCTATATACATTTCATTTCCCTCATTTAAACTTAACTCCTTTTGCCTTCCTTTTGCCTTCTTATTTTTATTTGCTTTGTTTTTCATGATTCTGTTTTCCATTTCTTTTATTTTCTCCTCCATTTTCTTTTCTAGTTCTTCTACTTGCTTTCTTCATAGCTGTCTTTCTTTCTTTATTTCTTTTTTAATTAACTCTTTTTACTTTAACTCTTCTCTCTCTTTTTTCCCTTTCCTTTTCTTGCTGATCCATTTTCCACAAAAATTGTAAGAAGTTCTCTATCACTTTTTCTTTCGTATTAGGTGCGCAACTAAGTTCTCGCTGTTTTTTTTTTTTGAAAATTCAACTTTATTGTGAAAAAATAGTTAAAAATGAATCATTCAAAGTATTGCCCATCGGTAGCTACAACTTTTTTCCATCTTTCTGGCAGAGCTCGAATATCATTACGGTAAAAGTGTTTGTCTTTTGAGGCTATCCACGAATCAAGCCATTTTTTGATGTCTTCATATGAGCGGAACTGTTGATCAGCCAGACCATGTGCCATCGAACGGAACAAGTAATAATCGGACGGCGCAATATCTGGGGAATATGGCGGGTGGAGTAGGACTTCTCATTTGAGCGTTTCCACGTAGGTTTTAACGGGTTTTGCAACATAAGGCCGAGCGTTGTCATGCAGTAGAATCACTTTTTCGTGCCTCTGCTCGTATTGTGGCCGTTTTTCGCGCATGCAATCGCTTGGAAATGGCTTGGCGGGTAACTCCTAATGCTGAAGCAAGATGTTCTTGCGTTTGGCATGGATCCTCATCGAGCAATGCCTCCAATTCAGTGTCTTCGAAGGTTTTTGGCCTTCCTTCACGCGGACGGTCGTCAACATCGAAATTACCGTCTTTGAAGCGACGGAACCAATCACGGCACGTTTAACCATCATTAAGAATAAAGTTCGGGTAGCCTCGGACAAAATATACAAGTAATAAGATTTTAACGTTTATTTTCATATTTAACAGTGACTTTAGTACTTCTTTAATCATTTTAATAAAAAGAAAATAAAAACATCTCTTCATAATTTAAAGAGTAATAATACGATTATGTTAATCTTTAATTTTTGGCAATGGAAGAAACGGCGGGTAGCTCCGGACATACTTATTAATAATAGCCTAAGCGTTCTTTGGCTTTACAAATATCACAATAATAATAAATATTTGATGATTCAATGCCAACGCAAGCTTCGTGAGCTCAATCTTTACATTTATGGCATTGGATCCAGTCTTCTTCAAAAGTTTCCCCACATATGATACATTCTGTAGCTTTACTACGATTCTGATGGGAGAAAATTAAAATTTTCTTTTTTTTTTGTTTTTGGCGTTTTATCTTTGATGGCTTTTTTGCAACAGAATAAAATAAAAAAAAAAAAAAAAACAGCCTAACTTTGGTTGCAGAATTACTTCTTTGCAATTTCTCACAGCTTTAATATAATCATGAAGAGAGCTTTTTGGTACATTATATCTTTCAGCAGATAATCTTATCGATAATTTGCCTTCGCTAACACATTTAATAGCCTCTTTCATTTGATTTTCATTCCACTTGCCTCTATTACTAGTTCTTTCCTTAAATTTTGGCATTTTTATACTAGTTCTGTAAGTATAGAAATATGTTTTAATAGACTCTCAAAGATAAAGCTAATTGTACAGAAACTATTCTTTGCTTGTTAAATTTAAAACTTAGAAAAGTGTCCGAGGATACCCGACAGACTTGCGTCCGGGGCTATCCAATAATCTAAATCCTATTTTTTAATTAATAATCTGTAAAGTATAAACTGAATGAAATAAATACTTTAATAATTGTAAAATATATGTGATGGTTAATAATTTACTACATAACTCAAGTCATAATACTTACGTTTTGTATGTAAAAATATTTTATACAGTCTGATAGGAGTGGATGAGAGATTATTGGCGTTAAGAAACTTTACTGTAACTTATGACTTGCTCAACGCTCACGCCACAACTAAATTGCATTTGTTTCTGCGGATTGTGACACGTTTCTACATATAACGCTTTGTTTTTGCTTTGGTTCAATTGCGGAGAAATTCAAGTGTCCGGAGATATCCGTCGTCCGGGGCTACCTGAACTTCCCCTATCTCTCTCATTTAGTATACATTTATTAAGAATTAACTATAATAATCAGTATATGTTAACAAAAAATTTGTTTGCGTTGTAAAAAGGTATTTTAAATTATATTTAATAATAATAAAATAACTATTTTTATCCATTGTTGCAGGTACGTTGTACTGCAATATTTTTAATAAAATAATAATTTAAGTAATAAATAAAATGTGCAAGGTATAGTTTGAGAATAAGTAAATAAAAATAATTACATTTTAGAAAGGAACAAGTGATCTCACGGACTGAGTGGAGGGACTGCGAATACGGGAGGTCTCGAGTTTGAATCTTACCATCACCTGAGGATTTTTCTTGGGTTTTGCTACCTTTCATTGAGTTAATCGGTTGTGATCGGTAAATTGAATCAGGTCTCCAAAGAGTAATTCGAGTGGAATCTCAAATTAATTTTTCTTCTTATAAAGCAATGTACTATTTTTTTATATATTTCCGTAATATTACTGTAATGCATTTCGGCGAACATTTTAATATTACTGTGATATTTTATTAACATTACGGTAATATTTCTACTATATTATCGTAGAATGTAATATTGCAATGGAAAAACAATATTACTCTCTCTGTGATATTACAGTAATATTACATGCTATGTGAGATCTACTGCATCTCTCCATGGATTATACCACAAAACATCTATAAAGAATACACCTATTAGACTTCTTATGGATATTTAAAAAGCGAATTATAGATATCTAGTAGATATCTACTAGAGATAACGTGGACGTCCATTAGATGTTTTCAATTTCTATCATGGATGTCTAGTAGATGTTTAATGGAATTTTCTATTCTGTGTGGGTGCAATATTATTGTGCTGTATTTTGACAGAAATTTTAATATTACTGAGATATAACAGTAATATTACGTGATATGTTGGTTTGTTTGTGTTGGAACATACAAAGAGTTCAGCTCGTCTTTTTGTGCACTCCATAGGCATATGCAGTGTCTAATCATACGATGTCTGAGTGTATAATATAATGTGTCCAATCGTGTTCAAACAAACGTCACTAAAACTACATTAGATGAAGTAGGAATTAGTTTTTTTTAGTAATTAGTCCATATGCGTATAAACGCAACATACATTTTAATAGTAATAATCTTTTTTAAAATTATTTTATTATATTTTAGTTTCGTTTTTATAATATACACGGTGGCAAATCAGTGTATATGTACACAGCGTGTCAAAAATTTGCAGAATAGGCGCAGAAGTCTAAGGGCAAAAAAGACATCTTCTCTAACGGTAAATAATATTAACAAATAATCCCGCACAGCCTTAAACCACTGATCAAAGGTAGTAAATAAATTATACAATTTAAATAAGGTGAACGTTTCGATCATTTATTTTGATCATCCTCAGCACCACTGAATAGAAAACAAAAAATAGAAAGAATACAGGATGTAAATACAA
>NW_018021150.1:0-4913 GCF_002006095.1 Pseudomyrmex gracilis
CTCTCTATCATGGAAATGAAAAACCAAATCCCAATGATTTTTTACTTGATTTTGTTAATGAATGTGCAAAGTTAACAACAAATGGCATATTAATCAAGAGTGTTACATGTAATTTTAAAATTGTAATGTTAATCTGTGATACATCTGCAAAATTATTAGTTCTATCACTTAAAAGTCATTCAGGCTATTTTTCCTGCACAAAGTGCAATCAAGAAGGAGAAATGATTAACAATGTTATTTGTTTTGTTGAAACGGACAATTTTGTAAAAAGAACAAATGATTCTTTTAGAAATAAACTTCACCCAGAACATCACGTTGGTGAAACTGTTTTTAGCAACATTCCAGACTTTGATATTATTGATAATGTGCCTTTAGACTACATGCATACTNTTTTGTTAGGCGGAACTAAAAGATTGCTGTGCAGTAGACGCTATGGATGGATATTTGGTAAACCTCCTCATAAATTACGTGCAAAAGATATTAATAATATCACTAATCTTCTTTTGAAACTAAAAAAATATATTCCTTGTGAATTTTCAAGNAAGACTCGATCTATAGTAGAATGCAAGCGATATAAGACGACTAAGTTCAGACTTTTTTTACTATATACAGGCCCAGTAGTCTTACGGCAAGNATTGCCTCCTAAAGTTTACAATAATTTTATTACACTTAGCTTGGCAAGCACTATNTTAATTAGTAAGTATTATTCAAAGTTTGAAAATTTTATTTCTTACGCTCATGAGCTTANGAAGCATTTTATCATTAATTTTATTCAAATCTATGGTTCAGATTTTATTTCACATATTATACATAATTTTTTACACTCGAGCAATTGTGTAAGATTATTCGGTTCACTAGATAACTATAGTGCCTTTCCATTTGAAAATTTTATGCAAAANCTAAAAAAAATGATTCGTAAATCTTTCCAATCCTTGCAACAAGTTGTTCGTCGAATTGGCGGAGAAAATATTATTTTAAAATCTACTAAAAATACTGATAATAATTTGTCTACAGAATTGTTAATGGAACATTCTGATGNTCCTTTAATAAATACTTGTAATTCTCCTCGATACAAAAAACTTAAAACTATCGAATACTGCTTAAATATTAATAGAATTGCTGACCAATTTATAGAATTGAAAGATAAAACAATAGTTGAAATAAAAAATTTTGTTACACATGAAAATTCAGCAGTTTTCTTAGGTTATAGGTGCAGTTTAAAAAATGATTTTTACTNCAAGCCATGTCGTTCATCTTTCTTTAATATACAGTATATAAAAAGGAATATTACTTTACTTACAATGTGGTCTATTAACGAAATAAATAGAAAGTTAGTTGTTCTATCATATAGAAATCAATATGTTTCTTTCCCACTATTACACTTATAATCAAATTTGTTGTTTTACATAATATATATATGAACACTTTTATGCATACTTATTAAAGCGTATATTATTAATATACATATACTTTTATGTTCAAAGTAATAACTTCAAATTTTATGTAATTTTAATGAAATATTTATAAATGTAATGTTAAAAAAGAAATAAATATACGTGTATCTATACGTAAATATGTATATTTCTTTGCATAAACCTTTAATTTTTTTATACCTGTTTTTGTATATGCAGAGTGTGCGTATACACAAGTATCTGTTGTGTAGATATAAATATATATAGCAATACGTATACAAGATATTTTTGCATATATATACTTTCTATTCGACATATTAGTAATTAGTAATGTTAGTTACCGCGGCACATGTCGAAAAAATATGTACAAGAGTTGCTGGTTTATGTGTATATATGTTATCTAAGGAACATATATTTTTTGGATTCGCCATATTGTTACGTAACATTACAAAATACTATATATTACCGCATGCAGAAAACTCGCCATATTGTTACATTACAAAATATCATGTCGCAGTAACAAGTACAGACGGCGTCATTAATTCCAAAAATAGGCGCGGGGATTTGAGGGCAAGCGGGGCGGTTGTTCGTAGCGCCAACGGGCTAAATACTACGTCGTAGTTGTGGACACCCGATTGCTACTAGTTAGTTAGTACGGCGCCCGTTGGCGCTACGAGCAACCGCCCCGCTTGCCCTCCGATCCCCGCGCCAATTCTTCGAATTAATGACGCCGTCTGTACATACCTTGAAGTTGCCATATTGTCGAGCCGCCGCCATATTGTCAAACCGCGTGTTGCTTCTGGTGCGCGTGTAAAGTTGCCATAAACGGGGTCCTCTGCCGCGTGACGTCATATCTTGCAATGCCCCGCGTGACGTCATCGTGACGTCATTTCCCGCGTGACGTTATATCTTGTGACGTCAGAGCCACCCCCCCGCGTGACGTCATAGTGACGTCATATCTTGTGACGTCATACCTCTCTCCTCTTCCCGCGTGACGTCATCCTTCGCGCCCCCCTCGGAGCTCCTGAGTTAGAACTCTCCTTATTACACTACTAATAAGGATAGTGTTTTCGAGCAAAGATTGAACTACTATCGCAAAAAAATTGAAATGGTGCAACTGATAATCTTTGACCATACGAATGAATAGTCAAGACTCGTGAAAATTGAAACTAAGAATGAAAAGGCCAATACGAGCCATTCCCAGGATGTTGTGCAAGAATAAGCGTGCATGTATATATATATATATATATATATATATATACACATGTATGAAATTCACATGTAAATTATTTTGCATGTGGGGTTTTTGAATTGAAATTTCAATTCATAAAATCATATAGGATGCTAGATTTGCATCTCATATATGAAAGATCCCAAATACCCCCCTAACTAATTAGAAAATATTGCGAAAAAAACTCCTCGGCCAGGAGTCGAACCTGGAATCTCCGGCTTTCCGTGCCATCGCCTTCCCTGTTAGGCCACCGAGGCACTTGGAGTTTGTCTCGCAATATCCGTATATAAATCGATGTTCTGATAATTTGTAATAACGCTCCATTTCAGCTCAGCGTGAAAATCAAACGAATGAATAGTCAAGGCTCGTGAAAAATTGAAACTAAGAATGAAAAGGCCAATACCATCTTTGACCATCCCTTTGATAAATAGTTTATAGAATCCAGAAATGCCAGTTTCTGTGCTTTGGTAGCATGTGGTAGCAGTGGAGGAGATACGCATCGGGCTACGTACGAGTTGCACCGGTTCATATTTTTCTTTCACACAAATTACTTTGACGACAACAATAATAATTTCTTGTAGTTGGAAATAACACTGGGAATAAAGTGTGTCTTCGGGCATATTTATATTAATCAAAAGACGCAATTATATCAGAGATGCTTCACCAGATTCTATGCTTTGGTAGCAGTGGAGGAGATGCGCACACAGCGTACCATATTCGGTATACGTCCCCGATTCCCTGTATGGTCTGTGTCATGTGACTAGTGCCTCAATGTTCGGCAGGTGACCAGTGCGTTGGTGAGCCGATTTTGTCCGATTTGTCGGGCTATCACCCGACGGCTTATCCGGAGGCGCACCCTGAGCACTTACGGAATGAATCAGATCGGAGCCCTCATCTTTCTGGCTTACCACGTCTGCATACAATGGTGTACAGAGGTGGCGGTGATAACCGTTGTTCATTTTGTAGTGTATGCAATGTGACCACCTTGACTTGCGGGCAGTGCTTCGCCCGCACGTTCGCAGTGCAAAGTATGAATTGATCGGTTTAATGCCTCACGTGCTGGGCAGCCTGCATGGCATTTATGCATGTTTATGGCGATTGTCCCCACTGTCGTGCGGGTGATATTTGCAGGTCCCCAGTTTGTAGGACGAGTTGGATTTTGCATCTACCGATAAGTTTATTTTAATTTTATATGAAATGTTTTATTCAATTTGCATGTATTTATAATAAATTTTTGAGATGTTTACTAAAATTTTATGTGTTAGTCAATAAGGCCAGAAAAGTAAAATTCAGATATGGCATTCAATTTGTGCGTCAAAATTATTTAAATTTTCCTTTTGTCACAGTCTTTTGATTATGGAAAATTATTGCAAACTATTCTCACGTATAACGTACATGACTACTTCGCACTGTGCGAAATTACGTATTACTGTGAGTAATACGTAAGTGAGTGATACGTGCGTAATACATTACGTATACAATATGAACTATAAAAACTGCAATATAAATATGCTCAATGATCTCTCAAGTCACGTTGCACTGCAACATAGAAATATTTAAAAAATAAAGCATCTATATTAAAAAAATTCCTATCTTTGTCGTAGTATATAACGCAAGATAGTTCCTTATATAAAAGATGCTAAAATTAAATTTTAGAAACACCTTATTTCAAAATTTTATTAATGTGCGATTACATAGAGATGTTCTTACGATAAAACTTTGTACAAATGTATAGATAACTACATGAATGTAGAAATTTTTAGTAGCGGCCTAAAACCAATTTTAAAGAGTGAAACACTTATCATGTGTAACACAGTTTTGCATTTTTCTCAATGTATCTCGAAAACTATTGAAGATATCAAAAATTGTTTTATACAAAAGTTTTATGGTAAAAACACCTCTATTTACCTACATTAATAGAATTGTTATAAAAAATTTTATTGTATACATTTGGTTAACAATTTTTTTAAGAACTTAGTTTTTAAAACCTTTATTAATATAAATAAATAAAGAATGTTTTTCTATAAAAGTTTTGTATAAACTATTTTTTAATATCTCTAATTTTTTTCGAGATAAATTAAGAAAAGTAAAACGCCGTTTTATATATGAGGGATGATTTCACACCTTCAAACCGTTTTTTGGCACAAACAAAAAATAGTTTTGTGTTACGGATGAATTACTTTGGGCGTGTTCCGTTTGACCACAGTACGATTCGACACCGCTCGATTCGACACAGATTTATTCGACACCAAATTATTCGACACCGTACG
>NW_018021150.1:5338-11968 GCF_002006095.1 Pseudomyrmex gracilis
CGAATCGTACGGTGTCGAATAATTTGATGTCGAATAAATCTGTGTCGAATCGAGCGGTGTCGAATCGTACTGTGGTCAATAGAGTATCACCCAATTACTTTACATGCACACAAAGTTTCAGAATTTTCTAAATTTCCAGGTTGCCTAACCTTCTTTGTCAATATCAGGCTGCTTTTTAAACTCTGATGAAGTGAGCTGTAATGTTCACGAAACGTCGGTATAAAAATGACAGTAACGCGGTTCGAATCTGAAAAAACATCTTTGTATGTTAATATAAAAACGACTTATATCAAGGAAGTTATCATTTATTTTCTATGCGCGCACGGACGGCGCAAAAATCTTTATAATTTTTGTTTTTCCAGAACAGCACGCGCACGAATAGAACAGGTTCAGAGAGTAATAAAGAACAATATATATACTCATGTAGTTATTCTATTAAAAAGACTATACTTTTTTTTTATCCATATTGAAACATAATTTTTGTATATAATCAAAACGAGAGAAGACATTATTTCTAACGCTTTGTTAAAATAATGTGAACAACATTGTCCGAATAAATCGTACTCATTTCGAGAAATACCAAGCTAAAGTACGTATCTAAAAACGCCAAATTTGTAATTTGCGTCCGTACAATCCCGTTCGATATTGCTGTAATTACCGCTGATTGTTAATTTGACACTTTCTGCGTTTACATAGGCTTTTGGAAGTACCAATTCTGTTTCCTGTATGAAATATTTAGAACACTTGGTAACACTACTTGCTAATGTCTCTAAGTGTTACATGCACGCAGTAACACATTGCGCTATATTCTGCAGCTCGAGAAATGTTTTGCATAACGATGGAAGCAGTGAATATCTTTCGCTTCTTCGCTTTAAAACAATCCAAATCTTTTTCTTTTCTCGCTGTATCGCTGTTGGTTGTTTCTTCTTCTCCAGACTCTTTGTGTGAAATTAATATGGCTTTCGCTCCATACACCGTAGTAAATGCAATTGTGATATTATTTATTACATTCGGCTTTGTCTTGTATTTACCTCTGTTCAAGTACAAGCTTATTAACGACATGATGTCTTGAAATTTTTTCCACGCGTCAGCATCGAGCCAAATGGTATTTTTTCCATTTCCATATAGGTTAATAGCAGGATAAAACAATCCGTCTTTTACATCCAAGAGCAATCCCACTTAAATTCTCTTTGTATGCAAATTATTTAATCCATACACGGTGGAAAGCAATATTTCGTGTCTCCCATTTTGCTTCTTGCTGATTCTCGCGTGCGATTTTGAACTGGAAATTGTTGTTTTTCACTATTCACCAACATTTCTTTTCACTTTGTACTTTAACAGATGTTCACAGCGTAATAAGTTACCACGATTGTCACCCGTAACTTGCTGCAGAATAATGCTGTGCGCTTTGTTACTTTGCTCTATTTATACCGTTTTTACTTTCTTGTGCGCATAAGTATCAAGTTATTTTACCACCACTCCTTTCGTTTAGGTGACAAATTAACAAGAGTTTTCCGAAAATTACAAATAATTTTTATATATTATCAAGCACTGTAAATAGTTCTTTACCAGCGCATTTACTCTGTGTCGTAGCTACCTACGCACGCACAAGTTACTGAAAAACATACAAACAAATTTTTCAAAGAAACATTTTATTTATTGACTATCCATACGATTAAAACTCTTATAGAATTTTCTCGAAGTTTCTCGCTCTTATGTAATATACGCCGGCTTTTTACATGACCCAACAGGCGCCAGACAGGCGCGAACCTGCATGCGCCTGGTTGTGCACGAACAAACAAACAATTTCAAAACTCATTAATGTTGTGATTAATGTTGTGAAATTCAGAGTGATTTCGGCCGGGCCATTGAGCAATTACCGAAGATACACGTCATTGCTCAATCAAACCGAATTTGTTAAAAAGGTAACAAGCAGCATTTTGTTGGAAATAAAATCTGCTTGTTAAGCGTAGTTAAAGTAGGATACAGACGCAGCACGCGACGTCAGTGGCCTACGTGCAGTTGCATTTGGGTCGCTAAGTTGCTGAGTGGTCGCGATCGATCCCTTTAAAAGATCAATTGCGAGTAACAACGGATAGATTGTGAGCAGCTGTTGACAATACTGTGTGGCTCCGAGTCAATCCGGAGAGTTTCCAGCAGTATGGCAACGGCTAAGTGTCAGTAGAAAGCGTGCGCTAATTGCACAATAATTGTAAAAAGTAACTAATAAACTTCGTCAGTTTTTGTAAAAGAATCTCATTCATTACCAAGTCCTTTGATTTCTCTGATCTCAACACATTTTGGTGGCAGCGGTGAGATTGTACGCCAAAACAGGATTCTATACCGAGACAGGATTCTATACGAAGAAAATTCTAGTTGAATTGTGAAGGAGATAACAAGGACACTGCTTGACACTCATGATCTCAAGTTACGTACGATACTGACCTACCGCATTAAGTAAGGTGAGAAGTATAACAAGCGAAGTAGAAGCAGCGGACAAGAGGCAAGGAAGAGAAACGAAGCCCACCGCAGATACTTCGAGAAAGCGTTAACGAAAGAAGTATTACGGATGCATAAAAGTACCAGCGGAGAAAACGAAAATCCGGTCATAAAAGGAGGCCGAACGGCAGCGAAAGCAGCGTGCAGCACTAGAAGCGGCAGCGGCAGCGGCAACGTCAGCGTCAGCAACGGCAACAAGAGGACAACGACAAACAAACGGCGTAGCAACCGGTTTGAGTGGAAACGATGAAATCATTATCGTAAGTTAAGACACTAGTAACGCGCGAATGTCTGAAAATAGGCAATCGAATAAAAGCGTGTCAGCTCGTGTTAGTCGCACAATAAAAAGACTATCAGTTCAGGAACCGCGAACTGCTCCGGCAAAGTTAGACACGCACACTTGTAGGCGTAGGGTAAGATTTGAAAGCGATAGCGAAACAGGATCGCATTTAAACGTAGTTACCGAAAGGGAAGTTCTGTTTGAAGTGGATCAAAGTATCGCGGAAAATCTGCTAGGCATGAAGAACATAAATCGTGAACCCGTCGTAGATAATTCGGCGCGAGCAACAGACAATAAACATTGGTCAAGCTTGCGAGGAAATTAATGGGAAAATTGCAAGGTTGCAAAATATATTACAAAACGGAGGACCAGGGTCCGGAGGTACAGAGGACTCAGGGCCGAGTGGATCACTTACAACGGATACATTGCAACAAATTCTGCGACATAATGTTACGACAATGAGACAATTGTTACGGTCACTCGGAGCGCTAGATGCGCGGGTAAAAGCGATAGACAGACACGTAAATGAGATACGTGGGGAAAGAACGCACAAAGCACGTACGTTTGTACAACAAAATACACGAGCGCGACAGAGCGAACAGCTCGACGTCACGTACGGACGAACGGACGATGACATTCGCAACCACGTTGTAAACCAGCTACAGTTAAAAGATGCAATGAATACAATACCGACGTTCGACGGGAAGTCGGGTGAACAAATGAAGGAGTTTTTGACCGCGTACGAATACGCAGTAGGGGTAATTAACCCGTTGGACAAACCTGCGTTCTTACAAGCCGTGTTGTATACAAAGTTTTGCGGACAAGCGTTGTTAGATTTCAAAACGAAAAATGTCCGCGATTTTGATCAACTTAGAGAGGAAATCGAAAAAACGTATGCCGCAAAGAAAAGCGTTACGCAGCTGCAAATAGATTTTAATGGGTTGAAACAGAAAAATGGCAAAAACGCTCAAGTATATGGGCGACAAGTAAGTCAAATCGCCATGGAATTATATGAAGCCATGGTGAAAGGTAGGGGGCACACCATCGAAGAAAAACAACTAATTATGAATACAATTAAGGAACAAGCGTTACAGCAATTCCAGATAGAGCTGAAGAGCGAAATCAGAGTAATAATTCGCTCACGAAATTACGGAACTTTGCAAAAAGCCATAAACGCTGCAAGCTCAGAGGAGAAGATGACGGCACCCTACAGCAGTTAAATAAGAAGCTAGAATCCGCAAAATAAAGGAAAATATAATAAAGACACGTGTTTTAAATGCGGAAAGCACTGACACTTCAGCCGCGCAAGCAAAATAACATTGCCAAAAGCAGGCAACAAAATGAATGCCGTTGAAAAATACTGCAATTATTGCAAAACAGCAGGACATTTTAGAGAAAATTGTTGGGCCCTGAATGACAAAAAAAACAAGAAGTATCTAAGAAAGAAATCAAAGGATACATCACATAAAAAGCATAATAAAAAAGAGACTCAAAATAACGGCAGCGACTCATACGAGAATGAAGAGAATATAAGCAACAAAAAGAAAAAGGCCATAACGGTGGCAGAGCTTTAGATTACGGAGGTAAACGCTATGCAAGCAGGTTTGGACGTCGTACAAATGCTAATTAAAGAAACAAAACGTGGAAAAGCAGAATTATTGTATGACACGGAAGCTTCAGTGTCACTTATTAAAAAATATGCCTAAAAAGGGAAATCTCCGCGGAATGAACCAGCGTTAAGTTGACAGAAGTTATGGGACATAAAACCTGTGTGATAGGATAATTTGTAGCTACTATCCACTTAAAAAATAAAAAAAGTAAATATCCTATGTTTATTGTAAGAGATAACTTTCTTATAAAAATCTCGTTCATTGCCAAGTCCTTTGACTCTCCTGATCTCAACATTAAGAAATTATTCCATAATCGCGGGAAACTCTTTATTACATGACAAGAGCCATATACCCATTTCCCCTATTCAAATAAATGCCCCGCAAAAAAAGTCAACTCTCGTCAAAAATATACAAACCCTATTTCTGTTTCAACCGGACCCACCGACTATCTCGGTCGGAACCACGGACGCTTGCTAGTAGAGGTTTGTTTTGACGCGCCATAACGCACCAGGCACTCATTGGCCCCTTCCCGAGATCCTAACATTAGCTCCAGCTATCTCTGAATCTCGCTCATTGAGAGCCATATCGTATCACGCGCTCATTGCTCCTTCTCGGAACCCGACAACATCCTTCGCACTTACAGCTACTCTCTTACTTTTTACCCACGCTCAGCTTCAGCCCTTATACACGTTCCAACTCTTGAAACAACAACATTGGACCAGCACTTACGCTTCAATCCAGATTTCTTTTTCATAAAATATTACACCCGCACTTTTCTCTTCCTCATTCTTACCACCCCATACTATTTACCACCACATATTTATAAGATAACTCTTTAACTTTCGGGAATTGATTAGACTTGAGTAAACTCAATCGCGTTGCTGTAAGAACAAAGTTTTTATTTCATCGGTTTGTTACAGTATTTACATTATTTACATTATTTACAAACGTTCCTACCTGTAAGAACAAAGAAACGTCAATCAAAGTTTATTCCTTAATCAATCAGTTCCCTCTTTTTTACAGTCTTTAATTACTGTTCCACTTGCTCCAGTAATCACTTTTTGCCTATGTTTCGCCACGTGGTTTTCTCTCTCCCGTACAGAACGGTCCCTACCTTATCCGCGTTCAGAAGTGTGGCAATTTAANGAAATACCTTTTCTTTACATCTCCCCTCTTTGCGGGAGAAAATTTGTAACAAATTTTCGTTAATTATGCAAATTTATGTCTCTTTCCTCTTCTTCGCTTTCCGATGTAAGNACTGGAATTAGCTTTNAGATGTGGAAGAAGTTTGATTCTGCTTTCTTGTGACCTGTATTTATTCTGTATATTGAGTTCGAAATTTTTNCGACGATCTTGTAGGGTCCAATTCGTAGTTCGTCCAATTTTCTCCTATTTAGCTTGTTGCCATTTTCTACGTACACCATGTCTCCCATGTTAAAGTCATAGTTTTTNCGATTTTTGTCATATAAAGTTTTATTGTATTTATGTGATTTTATTGTATTTTTGAATGCTAATTCTCTGTCTTTTTTCCAGTCGTTAGTTGGTTTATCTTGTTTCAGTTCTTCCGGCAGTATNGTGACATCTGTCCCATATAATAAGTATCTTGGTGCAAAACCTGTGGTTGAGTGTTCTGTATCATTNTATTTGTTNACACACTCTTGGGCTATTGTTGTCCACGCTCTTCTGCTTCCTTTCTCATTTATTCTGCATCTGATTTTATTTANTAACGTTTGGTTTAACCTTTCGTTCAAACCGTTTGAGAATGGCGCATTAACTGCTGTAAATACCATTGTTATTTGCTTGTCGTTTAAAAATTTTTTGAATTCTTTGGANTTTATTCCAGGGTATTGATCAGTTAGGAGCATGTCGATGTTCTCCGTTTCTGTTATGTTGTTCGTTANTTTTATAAAATCATTTGCACTTTGAGTTTTTGAAGTTACAATGAAAGCGTATCTCGTGAAATGATCCACTAATAAGTGTAGGTATCTCTTCGTTGATCTAGAGCCTCCAAAGCCTCCAATCGTATCTATAGAGACTATTTCGAATGGTTTTGTGGCTGGACCTAAGTGAGACATTAAGCCAATTTTGTCTTGTCCTCTTGATTTNTTTTTTGTGCAGATCTCGCAATTTCTACAGCTTTTCCTTATGTTTTCTGTTAAGTTTTTCGCTGTATATGTTGGGCTAATTTTCTTTAACATTTGTTTGATACCAATATGGCCTAAGTTTTGGTGTACTTTTTTT
>NW_018021150.1:12703-24950 GCF_002006095.1 Pseudomyrmex gracilis
CCTAAAAATTGCTTGATATTTTTCCTAGTCTTCGGAGTTGGAAAATTTTTTATTGAACTTAAATTATCTTTTATTGGTTTAACCGAGTTTTTTTTTTATAATATGACCAAGATATTTTACCGAGTTTTCAGCGAATGTGCATTTTGTAAATTTTAACCTGAAGCCTTCCTTCTTTATTGCTTCCAATAGTTGTCTTAAATGGTTCATGTGTTCCGGAAAGGATTTTGAGAATATTAAAATGTCATCTATGTAGTTTACGGCGAAATCCGTAAGATTGTATTTTCTTAGTATATTCCCCAGTATTCTTTGAAAGATTGCGGGTGATGTTTNTAGTCCGTAGGGTAGACAAGTCCATTGGAAGTGTCCATTCTGAGTTACAAATCCAGTTTTATGTTTATCTTCAATCCTTAGGGGGATTGACCAAAACGCAGAGTTTATATCCAATGTTGTAAAGAGTTCACAATTTCTTGCCTTTATTANCAGGTNTTCCATCCGTGGAAAAGGTTGGGCTTGAGGTACTACTATTTTATTCAAGTCCCTGAAATCTATGCATAGTCTACTTTTTTTGTTTTCTTCTTTCTTGAAAGCTAGGGTTACTGGTGCCGCGAATGGGCTGTAGGATTCTTCTATAAGTTTTTCCTCCAATAGTTTTGATATTTGTCCTTCAATCTCTTTTTTATCTTGTTCAGTACATCTGTAGGGCCTTTTACTACAGTATTTGTCAACCAATAGGTCTATTCGTGCTTCATATTCTTTCACTAACCCGACATCATATTTGTCCTTTGCAAATACCGTTTTATACTTTTCAATCATTTCGTTTATATCGTTTTTTTGTTTAAGAGTCAGGTGATTTATTTTTATTTTGAAATCTTCTTCTTTTACTTGTTCATTAAAATTTATTAGAGACTTTTTTTTCTCATTATTATGTGAGTTNGTAGAAATTTGTTCTACTCTAGTTTTATTTTGTTGATTTGGGCTATTTTTCTGAGTTATTCTTAGATCTTCATTCTGAATCAGTTTGAATTCTTTAATCATGTCTAATCCAATTAGAAAATCATATTTGAAATTTTCTTTATCGATGATATATACATCGACTTCTTTTTCTATTTCGTAGATTTTAATTTTTAGAGTTGTCAAACCACTTGTTTTNTTAACACCATTAATTGTTATTAAATCTGCGTTGTTGGAATGGTTTTTTTTTCCTTTTAATTTTAATATTTTAGAATTAATCAAGGAGACATTTGAGCCTGAATCATAAATTCCAAATAGATCTAATGTATCATTTAGTTTTAGTTTGACTTTTNTTAATGGTGTTATTATTCGTTTTTTGTTTCTTTTTCGTTTAATTCCGTTTCAATTACTGAGTTGTTAACGTGTTTTATAAAGTTTTTCTTTTCTTGATTATTTTCTTCAGGTTTGAACCAGCATAGGTGTTCGGGGTGGTATCGTATACTTTTTTTCTTTTCTTTACAGATTGTACAGGGTTTTTTTTCTCCCTTTTCTTTTGTTTCCTGATCTTTTGTATTTTTATTACTTTCAAATTTTTTTTTGTTGGCCAGATGTTCTAGTTTTCCGATTTCATTGTACAAGTCTTCAGTTGTTGTCAATGTTTCCCTGTCAATTCTATCTGACACAAAGTTTGGAAGGCCTGCCGCGATCAAATCTATCAATGTACCTGTATCAATTGATCTTCTTATTTCCAGCAAAAGTTTTTCTTTCTTGATGGCATAGTCCAGCAGAGGTCCTGATTGGTATTTNAATGAAANGGCATATCTAATTGCAGACCATCCTTTATTGGCGTATGTTTCAATAAAATTCTTTTTCCATTTTTTCCATTCTGAGTTTATTGTAAGTTTCATCATTATACAGCTGTACCAATCTCGGCTGGATTTTTCCAGGAACAACTTAAAAATTTCAATTTTTCCTTTATCTTCCTTTATGTTAAAGCGTTCACATTCTTTCTCAAAATCGTTTACCCATTGGTACGCGTTAGGGTTTTTATTTGAAAATTTTTCAATTGTAAATTTTTCTGCTATTTTCCCTAGATTTTGTTGTTCAGGATCTCGTTGCTTTGCTTCCAATAATTTTTCTAACATTTTTGTTATGGTTTCTTCTGAAGTTTTTTTTTCAGATTCAGCAGCATGTTGTATCTCCGCGCTTTNTTCTAGNAAAAAATCGTTGAATTGTAAGTTTAGCTCTTCATCCAAATAAACTTTATGTAGTTCCTCAGATAACTTGATTACAATTTTCCTGGATTGGTGTCTTTTTGTTAATGTCTTCTTTATCTTAGTCAATGCTTGTGTTTTTATCAGTTCTGTATGCAAGTTTATTGGCTGGTATTCATCTGGGATAATGAAAGAACGGCCATCCAGTGTCTCTATAGAGGTTAGGCACAGTATGTTCGATTTCCCGTCTCCGGCTCCTCTTACCGTAAACCCAAATTTCAATGAGTCCATATTCCTCTTGCTATTATTTTTTTTTCTTAATAAACGAATTGACGTTTTATAAGATAACTCTTTAACTTTCGGGAATTGATTAGACTTGACTAAACTCAATCGCATTGCTGTAAGAACAAAGTTTTTATTTCATCGGTTTGTTACAGTATTTACATTATTTACATTATTTACAAACGTTCCTACCTGTAAGAACAAAAAAACGTCAATCAAAGTTTATTCCTTAATCAATCAGTTCCCTCTTTTTTACAGTCTTTAATTACTGTTCCACTTGCTCCAGTAATCACTTTTCGCCTATGTTTCGCCACGTGGTTTTCTCTCTCCCGTACAGAACGGTCCCTACCTTATCCGCGTTCAGAAGTGTGGCAATTTAAGGAAATACCTTTTCTTTACATATTTATACACTATTTGCAACCAATTCTTTCTAAACAATTTATTTAAAAAAGAGTCATAAATCATGTCAACTATCTAACCTCTTTACCGGGGAAGCCACTCCGGCGTGGCTTCTAGACAAAAAAAAGTGAGAGAATCCTCTGACGGAAAGGAGAAACCAAAGTGGCGGAAAACTGGCGCCAGTAGTGGTGGGAAGAACAGATGGAGGGGGTTTGTTGTGACGCACTATGAGTTCCCACATGGCCCACTTACTATACAATACGGGAGCTACTATATCATTAATAAAAGTTAAATACCTAAAAGGAAAACTCTTATTAGAAAAGTTAAAATGATAACCGAAGTAATGGGGCATACCGCGCGCGTAATCGGAAAAGTCAACGCGTGTTACGTCTTTGGATTAACAAGAGCTGATGACCGTTTCGGGATGCTCTACGGTCGGGGAGCACTTTAGTCTTTCTTGGAATTTCCCTAAATTATAACGCGTTTCTGTCACAGTAACCGCAATTCGGAAAAGAATGCACTAGTATTACGAACTGAGAGCATTTGTTATGTTATAATTTCTTTGTTTAAAACGCGGATACTAGCAACTACCTGTCTGCATTTGTCTAGGTTATATTGTTGGAGAAAATCAAGAGATTGCGTTTAACTTACACATGTAATAACGGAATATAACGTTGTTTACATGATCGCGACGCATTAATAAATAACAAAAAATTATAGAAAAGGTAGCGGATACAACGTTTGTCGGCGCTTTAAAATATACTTATTGTAGCAAGGATCTGATTCCGGAATATTACATGAATAAATGACTTGATATTCTATGACTGGCGGTTTGAATCAAGATTTAGTGACATATGCTTCGTATCGCGAATCTGACTTTGGTATAATTGTCGAATAATATGTCTTGGATATATCTACGCCATGTAATCGTTTCCAAATATTAATTTTGTACAGAAGTTTTTCTACTTTTTCTACACGAGGGTAGCTATTACTTAAATAAAAGTTAATAGCGACAGACTTAACACCTTGTATAACGCTTTCTACATCACTAAGAAACTTCGGTGTATAACGACAGGCTGATTTTATACTGTTTGATTGGTCAAACGTGGAAGTAGAGTCCAAATAATTACAGTTATTCGATAAATTGGAGAGGTTTGCTTCTCCCTCTGTATGATATTCCTTACCTAACTTCCTCAGCTGTATTTTACGACCGCCTCTAACGCCTCTTCTATTCCGCCTTTGCATCTACAGAACACGTTGGATTAGGTTGGAATTTACACGATGCCAGGATTCAAGATTGGATATTTACTTCGATAGAAGCAGAAAGTTCGCTGTCTTACTCAAGCGCACTCAACTGTTTGGATCGATGGAAATATGTAAAAGCGTGCGCTTCCTTATACAAGCGCTTCTTCCGGATTTGAGAGGATTGGTGGTCCGTTTTCTTACACAAGCGCTCCAACCTGAGTAAAAAAATTGGCCTTTAGGTACTTACAAACTTGAATTATCGTGAAACCGAATAATTCGGAAGCAGAAATCTCTTACAAATGAGAATATTCAGACCGAAGCTGAATAAATGACTTGAAAAATATTGATTATAACTCTATTCGCGAGTCTTATATTTCAGGGTGCTTCCTTACTCAAGTGCTTCACCGGAAGAAGAGTTAGGAGGCTACTGAGCCTACACAAACAAGGATTTGAAATGAACTAAGTTATAAAATGATTTGAATTGACGCTCCGGGCTCTAGGACACTCATTTTATAATCGGTTTGCTTGATGGGGACACAGCCCCGTGAACCACGGTGGGAGCTGGAGGTAGCCAATGAGAAACGTGCGCGGTAGAGACTCGGCCCTCGCGAATAAGAGTGGGAACTATCGCCTGCCAACAGGAACATAGTTACGGTGAGGAAATCCCGCTGCAATGGGAACGGAATTTTTCCCATGAGCTCACGGAATGTCGCGCGAATAAGATAACGGTGGTGATCTCGCCTCGGCAGAACACAAAAGACTTGTATTTGCGCTTACAGATAAGATAACTAACTGGCGAAGTTGCGGCGTCTCGCTTCAGCTTAACCTTAAGAGCGCGATAACTTTGGAATTCTCGCCTCGGCAGAGAAAAGTTCCGGCTTTTCTTTCGTCGGTATTAGAACGGTGCCGGCGTAACCCTGAAGAGCGCCTAAATGTCGTGAGAACATTCTACGCATACGCTTGGTATACTTGGTGCTAATGCTAAACTTACAATGACTCTTATGCATATATGTAATACTTTTATATCGCTAGTCGCGTATTTTCGCCATAAAAGGCCTGAGACCCGAGAAAGGGAGACGTACAAAGTCTTCATATGGGCACAGATAGTCGAGCGTTATTATGCGCAGGCGCGTCTACTAAGCGAGTGCGAGCGAGACAAAGCATTGGAAAGTGAGAGAACGCGAGAAAGAGAAATGACCAAGCGTGCTTGAATGTTCACCGCATGCGCACAAAGCAGCTGCACCTTGCGCGAGAGAGAAGCTACTGTATTGTCTGCACCATAACGTTTGGGCTTCAGGTCGGCACCGTATTAGCGATATAGAAGTATTACATATATGCTCTTATGGTACTGGATCGCACACAAGAGGTGCCGAATTTATATATATGGAACTTCCTATACTAGGCATATATATACATATTCTTACACGTGTGAAAATACGCAAAAGGTCCTTTCTTAAGCCTGTTCTACATTGATTGCAAGCGCAAACACAAAGAACAGATCTCGTAAACTTGACTAATCGTATTGGTCAAATCAGCAAATTGACCAGCGTGATTGGTCAATTCTACAAGATCTATACCTTGCGTTTGCGATTGCGATTAATGTAGAACGGGCTTTATATATAGATTTACTATCCGTGCTAAACTTTGTATTTGAGAAGTGTCCGAAATCGCTTAGAATCCGAAAGAATTAAAAGTAATGAATATAGATATAATACGTATATTAATATTCTACTGCACTTAGGATATAGTGGTTTTCACTACTTGCGTGTATCTCGTGAACTAAAAGAGATATTCGGAAACTGATTACGTAGGTATCTTCACTATAGGCTCTTGCTAATTATGAAAGATAGTGAAAGTACACAATTTGATTATCTTGGAAACGGTAAATGTTAGTAAAAAATGGTTTTCAGATTTGTGTTTCTATTACTTAGTTGCAAAATATCATATATTTATAAATTAATAATTTTAGTTATTTAAACATTTAATTGTTAATAACAATTATTTTGAAGTTGAACTTAAATCAGTATTTTGCAGTTTAAAATGCTGAATTCAATGGTAAAAATTGTTTGCTTCTATTTCTTTTAGTTTAAGTGTTATTAATTTTGCAACTTTTGTTATGATGCGTGGTTCCGATTTTCGTTGGATAATTTACTGACACCGGTAATAGTAACGTCAGCGGTAACTTGTGCTTTTCGGTACCTTGTTTAAAACACTGATTTTTAACAGTCGGTAACTTACCGACATTGGTAAATGTTTAGATAGAGTGAAACAATGGTACTGGTAATAGTACCGACTATGAACGACAAGTTAGTAACGGTAACTGGTACCGACATGAGTTATGCTATCAAATATTAATTTCATGGCCGAAAGCCTTTCTCTTGTTCGCGGTTCTATTCTGATTCTATATTTTATGGTTACTAGAAGATGCTACTTGTTCAGCAAGAGAACGGAATTTCCTAGCCAATCAAATTGTTTTGTGGCTTTTAGACTAGTTTCTCAAACAGTTTTTCGAGAAAAACCTAAAAAACGTTATTCACATAAGTTGCGAGAATTACAACAAGCAATGAAATTTTCAACCAATCAGAATGTTTCTTACTAGGATGGCTGACCAATGACATTACTTTTTCTCAGAACAGTGATTTAAAAGGTAAATTTTCAATCAAAATTTATTGTACACGATTGTTACGTGCCTTACGGTTTAAAATAACGGATATTTGGATTTGACCAATCAGATTACTTAAAACTAGGAAGACGATTAATTAGATTTTGTTGTGGCTTAAAACGTCTTAATTTTGTTTCTACGTTATTCGGAGATATTCTATGTGTTAAAAATGATAATACAAATGTAATTAGCGCAAGGTTACTGAATAATAATGCATGCAAAACTAGTAATTATAAAAATCGATTATACTGACTTATAACTAAAATGTTTACTCGTAGTTTAACGTCATTGCAAACGAGAGAGAGAAAAAATTGTCGGAACATGACACGCGACCATTCAGGTAAAAAATAGAAAAGTAACATATCCGATGTATGTAGTAAAAACCTATTTTCCGATCACTTACTTACTACAGAATATTAAAGAACGATTTTCTTGAAAAATATCGCGCGCTATTGCATTATAAAAAAGAAAAAGTAATTATAGAAAAGAAGTCGATGATTCTAAATCTGTATCACGCGATAACCTTACCGCAGCGACGCGAAACAATAACACGAGCGTTTACAAGCGTAAAGTATGTAGATATTGTGTCAGCGAGAGAAGCACAACCAGGTTTTATTGGGAGCTGCTTAGTGCAACCCGAGAACATAGTATATACTACTGAAAAAGAGGTGATGCGCGCATGCCAATGGTACCGTTAGAAAAGTTACAGATAGACTCGCAGAAGCACAAGTCGCAACAATAAAGATAGAAAAATCAGAAATAAAGCGACAAAAATTAATAAAAGTTTCACTACGTACGCAACACTTAAATAAAAAAGAAGAAAAGAAGTTAAAAAAGAGTTGCGAGAAATATAGCGACGTGTTTTATCTCCCCGGAGAGATACTGACCTGCACCAATGACGTCTTGCATTATGTTTCGACAAAGACGGACAGCAGACCGATAAATGTACGACCGTACCGACTATTGGACAAACATAAGCAAGAGGTAGATAAGCAAGTAAACAAGATGTTTGAAAACGGCTAAATTAGGCACAGTACGTATTCATAGTTTGAACTTATTTTTAAGATCGCCTTGAGTTTAGTCTTAAGACTCCCTCTAGATTCATAATAAAAAAAAAGGCGGGACTTGAGTAAACGTTTTAAGGAATATCTTGGTCAAAATGATCTTATTTAGATGCGTCTTAATATGATTCATAAATCTATTTAAGCATAAGATTGAGATTATCTTATTCATCATAAATTCATAGTCATTACAGACCGTTTTATTTCACGCATACACTAACAAATAAGACGTCTTCGGACATATCTTGGCGACAAGATATGTTCAAAGACGTTTTAAGCCACAGCTTTTGTTGGAACAGTTATTACTCATATGCATGTGTTTTGATGTTTATAAAACATTAAATAAGTCTGACAAGTGACTTGTTACACGAGATAATCGTTGACGTGTTTGTGCTGCTGTTGTGTACTTATTCATTTTTTATTATTTAACTTTATAATTTTTATTTACAATTTTGACATATAATTTATTATCTTTGACTTTGTTTTGTTGGATGTCAAGGAAGATCGGGTGGTAAAGAAGAAGTTCTGATCACGAACTTGTACTCTTATCTTTATTGCTCCGATTACAACGTTTCTTTTGTTTCTTACACGGCTGTTCCTCACTGTGGTAAACTCTCCGGCTTGCGGAGCCACACAGTGAGCTAGCAGTCTAATCACGGTCTCTTCTCTGCTTCATCCACGCGATCGATTTATAGTAGATCGAATGCGCTGATTCAGCAGGCCCACCGGTCCTAGCAACGGCCGTGCTAGTTACCGGTGCCGGTGTCGACACATGCTGCGTTGCACTTCGGACAATGCGGCGATGTGTCGCACCCTGTGGCCACCAGCAGTTCTTCCTAGAACTGCTGCCTTCCCGCAACTTAACTAGGTCATTAAGCAATGACAGTGATGTCTCATCACATTGCTCAATGGCCTCATCTTACTAAACCTTAAACGCAAAAATTGGCACACAACAGTTTACTTAATTAATTTTGGTTTTCTGAATTAATTTTTCGATTTGACTTTTCTTGTTTGTTGACATGCAGTAGCGTTTGACATGCATAGCAATTGTTTCGAAGGTGCGTATAAGCTTTTGATTTTTACCCTATTATATTAGGTCGTTCGGAAAGTAATTTCGTTTTTTTCCAGGAAAATTAACGACAAATTTTAAATAGTGTATAATTATTTTATGTAATTATATATTGACCATTTTGATCCAATACATTTTGCCATCTTTCTGGTAGTACCATAATTCTACGCTCGTAAAACTTCTGATTTTTGCTTGCAAAAAACTGATCCAAGTGATTTTTTACATCCTCATTCGAACTAAATGTTTTGCCGTTTAAAAAGTTTTGTAAAGATCGGAACAAATAATAATCAGAAGGTGCCAAATCTGGTGAATATGGTGAGAGCGGTAGCACATCCCATCCAAGCTGTAACAGCTTCTGGCGAGTCATCAAACTTGTATGAGGTCTGGCGTTATCATGGTGAAAGACTACGCCTTTTCTGTTAATTAATTCTGGTCTCTTCTGTTTAATGGAATCATTCAATTTATCCAATTGATTGCAGTACACTTCCGAATTAATTGTAGAATTGTCTGGTAGAAACTCAAAGAAAACAATTTCTTTGAAATCTCACCAAACAGAGAGCATCACTTTTTTTTGATGAATATCGGCTTTTGCTGTAATTTGAGCCGGCTCATCTCTTCTGCTCTATGATCGCTTGCGTTTAACATTATTGTAAACAATCCATTTTTTATCGCCAGTTATGATTCGCTTCAGAAATGGATCGTTTTCTTCACGTTTGAGCAGCGAATCACAGATGTCAATGCGACGGAGTAAATCTCTTTCTTTGGAAGCATGTGGCATCCACATATCAAGCTTTGAAATCAAACCAAGTCGTTTCATATGGTCATGAACGGTCGAATTTGACAAAGTCAATATTGTAGCAAGTTCTCGTGTTGTTATTCGACGGTTTGCTTCAACCAATGCCTTTATTTTGTCTTCATCAGCTTTAACTGGTCTTCCAGAACGTGGTGTATCTTTAATATCAAAATTGCCAGAACGAAATTTTGCAAACCAGTTTTGGCACTGGCGTTCTGTTAACATATCTTCTCCATACACTTCACATAACTTTTTTCTTGCTTGAACAGCATTCTTACCTTTTCGGTAATAAAAAAGCAAAATATGCCAAAAATGGTCCTTTTTATTTTCCATGTTTAATATAACACTAAAAAAGAACAACTGCACAGAATCAAACAAAAGTTTTTTAAGATAACCCTTGAACTGTTAGCTGTCACAATATACAACGATAATATGGTTTAGAATGAAGTTGGCTGATTAAAAATACAACTAACGACACTCGTGGAAAAAAACGAAATTACTTTCCGAACAACCTAATACTTTGTTAACTTAAGTTTTACGTATTTTGTACTGGTAATTAATTTTTTGTTAATTTAGTGGCTAATGATAATTGGAAATTACTAAACATTGATCGAAATGTTGCAATTGTTCTCCTTGTTATAGATCTTCGGCTGTGAGTATGGTGAGTACAGTGAATATTGGAACGCAGCCAAGAACGTATTGGTATTGGTATTAGTGCGTATTGGCTCAGTGAACTTCTTTCAGGTTAGTCTATACGCCATTCTAGGAGCCTTTACAGTTGATAAGTCAAGTAGATCCCAGATATCTGGGATTGTAGTAATTGATTATTATTATTATATTTGTCACAACGAGGGGTTGTGCAGTACATTACTACCACGCGATACACGGCCTTTTTTCACTGTGGGCGTGCCCATCTGTGTCGGGCTTGTGTTCAAGATGTTGCGACTATGATCGCCTTGTGGGAGGGCAATTAATTCGGGATTACATCCGAATTAATTTTTAGAGGCCGATTTAGTTTGCCGATCAACCGATAAACTCGGTTGAAGAGGATCGGCCCGAAAAAAATCCTTAAGAAGTGAGCGGATTTGAACTCAGGACTTCCAAATTTGCAGCCCCTGCACTCAGGCCGTGAGACAACTGAGCCGGTCTAGCCAAGAACGTCTAATATTAGTCACGACTAATAATATTAAACTAGATAGTATAACTACTTTATAAAAGTGAACCAATATTTCTTGGCATCAATATACGAACAAACTTATGGTACACCCATGGGTTCACCACTATCACCAATAATAGCAGACATAACAATGCAAGACATAGAATTAAAAGCACTAAACAACATTTCTTATCAAATACTATTTTATTTTTGATACGTAGACGACATAGCAATAGCAATTCCTAAAGACAAAATATTAGACACGTTACGAACTTTCAACTCATTACACGATAGGATACAATTTACTCATGAATTACAATCCGAAGAAAGAATAGGCTTCTTAGATTTGAGACTCGTCCGTGAGAATAACGTTGTAAAATGTGATTGGTACCACAAACCATCTTTCTCTGGACGATACTTAAATTATATATCTCAAGGTCCCTTATGCCATAAAATTGGCACTATTTACAACTTAATTGACAGAGTGATCCTTCTATCAGATCCAAAATTTCACAAAAAGAATTTACAATTTTATATAGACACTCTCTCGGATAATAATTACCCACTTCACTTTATATTCAAAATAATAGTTAAAAGATTAAAAATATTGTTTTCAACCAAACTAAATGAACATAGACAATCTCAAGAGAACGAAGAACAACAAGTACCTAAACAGTTCTTTGTAGTACCATATGTTCCTGCTATCACTGAGAACTTAAAAACATTAATAAATAAAAATAAAAAAACACAAATGACATTATGTTATAGAAATATTAACCAACTCACCAAATACATACATAAAGATCCCATACCAAATATTAAAAGAAAAAACATTGTATATATTATTAAATGCAACACATGCGAAGTTAATTACGTAGGACAGACAAAAAGACAGTTACATACTAGAATAAAAAACACATGCAATATGTAAAAAAAGGTAATACTAACTCAGTTATAGCGGAGCACACATTAAATACTACACATACGTTCAATTGGTCCGAAGTAAAGACATTAGACAAAGAAACAAATTATTTTAAACGCCTGATATTAGAGTCTTTGCATATCAAGCTTCGAACAAATAGCATTAATGTAATGCAAGACACTGAATCGATAGACAAGATATATCTTACAATTTTAAATAAACTTAGTCCATAGACATTCTCACAGAGGGAGTTACACACATCCCAGACATGTATATACACACGACAAATTCAATTCTAAACCAGTACAAGACGATGCTTTGACAATAACCCACATTTTTATTACATTAGCAATTTTAATTTCTTTTTTACTCATGGACTAACGAGCGTGTTCCGTTTGACCACAGTACGATTCGACACCGATCGATTTGACAACAAATTATTGGACACCGATTTATTCGACACCAAATTATTCGACACCGTACGATTCGACAC
>NW_018021150.1:25560-34153 GCF_002006095.1 Pseudomyrmex gracilis
GTCGAATAAATCTGTGTCCAATAATTTTGTGTCCAATAATTTGGTGTCGAATCGATCGGTGTCGAATCGTACTGTGGTCAATAGAGTATCACCCTGGACTAACATACAGACATCGCTTGAATATGAAGGATTGTTAATCAAAATCTATATTGGTACGTCTTTGTATATGAATATTTTTTGAGTCATCACCTTTTACACGTAAAAAACATAACGTTTGTCTTGTAACTCATATTGTACACACATTGTAACAGATACACTGAAGATGGTTTGAATAAAAACCGAAACGTTTGTGAATAAGATACAATACATTTATTTACGGCATAATATCCTGCTCACCGGTTCCAACAGCCCTTATCACAATTATAATTATTGGCATAACCAAAGGAACCCGAGGAAACACCTCAATATCAGAAATAATTTTTAATTTCTTGGCAGATCTAACGGAAATATTACGGAAATAACCGAATCATAAATAAGCATTGTCTTAAGCACATCTTCGTAAAGACAATATCTTATATCAAATAAGAATTACTTAAAGAAGAAGTTTGTGACAAAGATCACCTTATATTGCGACTGTGAATTATATCGTTCTTGAGATGATCTTAATTAAATGAGACTATCTTTATCGAGACAGTCTTAAGCATTACCTTAAGCTTCGATTATGAATACGGCTCTACGAGTCAGTAGAACGCGCCACTATTAGTAGTGCCAAAAAAATTAGACGCGTTTGGAGTACGCAAGTTACGCGTTGTAATAAATTTTGGAAAATTAAACGACGTCACTGTCGGAGACTGATTCTCTCTCCCAAAAATAACCGTCATTCTAGACCAGCTAAGAAATGCAAAGTATTTTTCAACCTTAGATCTTGCCTCGGGATATCACCAGATACCCATGACCGAGGAAGATAAACAAAAACTGCATTTTCCACGTCGTACGAACACTTCGAATATAATCAAATGTCATTTGAATTAAAAATGCACTCACCACGTTTCAGAGGCTAATGAACGTAGTGCTAGTAAAGATGCAAGGTGTTAAGTGCTTTGTGTATTTAGATAACATCGTGATTTACGGAGCAAATTTACAAGAACATAAGAAACGATTAAAAGTAGTACTAAAGCGCGTAAGAAAAAATAAGTTAAGATTACAGCTCGACAAATGCGAGTTTCTACAAAAAGAAGTTACGTATGTAGGACATATTATAAGTGAAAACCGAATTTTATCTGATCTGTCTAAAATAAACAAGGTAAAAAATGTTCCTGTACCGGAGAAAGTAAAACACGTGCAAGCATTTATCGGTCGAGCCGGATACTACCGTAAATTTATAGATTAATTTTCAAAAATCGCAAATCCGTTAACGTAACTGACGCGTAAAGAAGTAAAGTTTGCATGGAACACGGAACAACGGAAAGCATTCGAAATCCTAAAAGAAAAAGTGATTACGGCTCCGATATTAGCGTATCCCGACTTTAATCGCGAGTTTGTCGTTACAACAAACGCTTCGGGTTACGCAGTAGGAGCGGTTTTCTTTCAGGGTGACGCGGGGAAAGAAAGACCCATTGCGTACGCGAGTCGCGTGCTGAATAAAGCAGAAGAAAATTAGTACAACAGAAAAAAAGCTATTAGCGATTGTTTCGGTCGTTAATCACTTTAGACCGTGTTTGTATGGCTCGAAATGTAAAATAATAACCGACCATAAAGCTCTGGTATGGTTATTTATTGTTAAAGATCCGGGTTCTAGATTAATAAGGTAGAAGTTAAAGCTAGAAGAGTATGACTACGATAACGTACATAAAAAAGAAAAGGCAACTGCAAATGCAGACGCACTAAGCAGACACCCGGTATACGACGCGTTGTCAGTAAAAGCACTGCACGCAAGCAACGCAAGTGCAAAAGAGAACGCAAGCGAGACAGAAGACACCGCTAGCGCAAGTGATATAGCAACTGATATAACAAAAGCGCGAGAGCGACAGAAACAAATGAGTACAAGTACAAAAAAGAAAAAAGAAGCTGCAAGCACAGATGAAGCAGAAGAACGCACAAGAGAAACAAAGAAAGAGTATACCAAAGAGGAAAAACAGACAATACTTTATGAGTATCACGACACCAGGATCGATGGGCATCAGGGTATCAAACGTACTATCAAACGTATACATCTTGCATACGACTGGCCCGGCTTAACAAAAAATGTTAAAAGTTACGTGAGAAAATGCGCGCTGTGTCAGAAAAATAAATTAACATAAACGACTAAAATGCCTTTAGTTATATCTGACACATCACCTAAATTGTTCGATAAATGCGCGCTAGACATAGTAGGGTCCTTACCGGTGTTAAGTAGCGGAAACAAATATCTACTAACGTTCCAAGATAACTTACCAGAATTTAGCAAAGCAATTCCGCTAGCCAATCAAGAAACGAACACAGTAGCCAAAGAATACGCAACAAAAATTGTTTGCAAATAAGGAATTTTGTAAATTATTCTCACAAATCAGAGGACCACCTTCGGTAGCAAGATTTTTAAAACCACACGTAAACTATTGTTACGTCCTGGACCTTACGGTCCCCTTCTGTTTGCAACAAAGGTTAAGCAACAAAGGGTAGGTTAGGTTAGATTGTGACCGGATTTTTATACGTTTTTAATTTAAGTACTCACTTTTTTCAGGTTTCACGGTCGCCAGGTGCTTATTTATGGACTGCTGAGCACCATTGTCCTTCCCTCTCGATGCATCCTATTTCCCCTTATTTTTAGGTTTAAATCCGAGGATAGGGATGTCCAGGAAAAATAAGTATCACACTCACTGTATTTACATAAGTATAAGTTTATAATACATATTTTCACAAAATGTACATACATGGTTATTACATCACTAACGCTAATGTTATTGATATGCTCGGTTAGCATATTCTAACAATACGAGTACTAAAAATTTTTTGTTAATCGCGACAACTATGTTTAACGCATGTTGCGTCCGCAAAGGTTTGTAGTCAACTTTTTTTCGCTCTGTGGTTCTTGTTCGCGCACGTTTCTTATGCCGCGTTTGCAGTTTGCGCGGGCGAGATCCCCCAGTCAGGTTTGTTCAGGGTTTAGTCGTTCAATCAGAAAAGAGAATATAACTATTTGTAATAAAAAGTAAAGAGAAATGCTCCAAAAAATATTCGAGAATTCAGAAAATATTGGCCGTATGGAGCAAACACAGTTATTAGTGTGTGTGAAGTAAATTACTTTATTACTTAAAACAAAACGTTTTCGACCTCGGTTTAGGTCCTTATCAATGTTTTTTTCTACAATGTTTAAAAAAATACAATAATCAACAATTTGATCTAAAGAAAAATACAATAGATTTTTTTAAAATATAAAATTTACAGTGACAATAAGTTGAGTTTGATGTACAGCTCAAAAATAAAACCAACAAAAGATCACTACATGGTGTCGCAACTGAGAGATTGTAACAGTATACATCAGTTTAAATAGAGAATCAAAGCCAAGATCGATCGATTGACAATAACTAATCTAGACATCTGTATTATCAATAAATGGTAAATATACTTTATCCAAATTCTCAGTATCGCTATGCAGATTTAGACCAAGGCTCTGACTCTTTATATGTAGCGTTTCAGATATCAGACGCTTGTGATAAGATCCTTCGTTATCCAAAAAATTTGTACATTTTCCCAGTCATAACTATTTGTTTTTTCTGGTTGTCGTTCTGTACTCTTTGAGTGCTTTAAGTGTTGTACGCGCCATAGCAGATACTTTCCTACCATTTCTAGAATCTCGGGGAAACTCCCTAGGTTGTCCAAATCGTGGTTTTCCAACAAAATATCTTCGATTACATGTTCCAAAACGTTTTCCAACTAATTATTTTGAAGTTTACGATATCTAGGAAGAAACCCTAAATTGGCCAAAAGTTCCCAGAAGTTTGTTCTTTTTTCTAAATTTAGTGCATTACTAATACCCCTCTTTACGTATGTCGCGTACTTCACGTTTGTGTGTGTTTGTGTGTGTGTGTGTGTGGGTGTGTGTGTGAATATGTCCACATTTTTCCAGGGGCGTACTCTTACATTTTACCTTTACAGGTCGCTTCTTTCCTACCTAGTAATAAAACTAAAGTTTCTATATTTTGATTTTTCTTTATACCAACTTTGGCTATATCCAAATATTTATCGATAAATACTAAAAAATAAAAAACAAAACAAAGCAACTTTTTCGACTCTTTGTTGTTTTTTTACTCTACTACCTTTGTTGAACAACACAAAAGAAGACATTTTTAAAATAATACTAACACAAAATAAAATTTTGCCAGTTTTTCCGGCGCATGTCTTTTCACGCTACTACCGCGTCTTAAAACAAACAAAACAACAAACAATAGTAAAAATAGTAAACAAAATAAACAAAAATATAATACAACAAAATGTGTATCACGTTACACGAACCAAGCTTACTAGACCTAAAACTACACGGTTAAAAGCTATATGTTCTTTGTTTCTTTTGTTGCATCTTTCTCTCGGCTCTTACAAGAGTCGTCCAACGTTGTCTGCCGTGCTTCCGCATTTGCCACCAACTTTTCCGGATCACTGTCCCCCGTCCCTGGGGTGACGGTAACAAGGTTAGGTTAGGTTGAGTTAAGGTTTGGAAATTCACTTAGGTTAACCTTTGCTGAACAAAAGGCCTGTTGTTCGCGGTTCGCACCGCGGATTCCGCTTGTGGCGACTCGCTACTAATGTAAGCGTCACGTAGTTCTGACCTCGGTCTGTACCGCCGGTTCCTCGATGAAATTTGAGACCTTTCATGTCGACTCGCCGTAAGCATTACGTAGCTGCATTCTCGGTCCGCACTAGAGATGCCGCTAGGAAATTCAGGACCGTTTGTGTCGGTTCGCCGCCAACGTAAATATCACGTAGGCTAAGCGGCTCGCTAGTTCTGAGAAGACTGGACGGTCCGGCAGTTTCTGAGAAGACTAGACGGTCCGGCAATTTCTGAAAAAACTAGACGGTCTGGCAATTTCTGAGAAAACTAAACAGTCCGCCGGTTCCGAGAAGCTGCTGGCGACTAGTGAGTTGGGAGGGGAGTCAATAGATTGACGAATAAGAAATCGCAATGAAAAAAAGAGGATAAAAATCCGACGATAATTGGCTAAAAAAAAACGTAATGCGACGAGCTCATTGAATATAAAAAACCGTTTGAGCATCAAAAAGAGTTCGTTCTTTTTTTCTTTATAATTCAGTCCTCAGATGAAAAATTCTCAAGTGCGGTTATAAAAATCCAGTTTACTTGTCCGTAAATTTAACGACCCAAGCGGTTTCAAGTTTACAGTCAGTGAGTAATCCTTATGGTTGATCAGTGAATCCTGAAAAATTACTCCGCTCGGACAGGCGACTGGTTCTTGACCAGGACGTGCGAATTTTTCGGGTTTTGAGTTAATTCCGGTCTCAACAACAAATAGTGAGTACTAGATGTATCACAAATAAATCCAGGGGTTCTCGCGCTTGTAATTAGTGTAACAAAGTGTCCGGGGACATAGAAATTTTAGTTAAATTACTCTCTGGCCTGAATAACAAAAAAGGAAAAATTTGTTTCGTTAAAGTGGAATTCCGGAACCGGGTTTCGCGTACAACCATTCTTAAAAGGCGCGACCGTCGGTACCAATCTCTACAAAGAAGGTTGCGACCGAAATACCAGAGCTGGCACCCCTCTTTCCCGAATCTTTAATTAGTTTTAAAATTTCGGAAAGGTTTAGTAATAAAACACTAACAGAGAAAATACTGAACCACGTGAAAACCAACAGCCACACAAATCCATCAGTCAGGCTTAGTCGTCTTCTCCATCTTCTCCATCTTCTCAATCCTCTCACTCTCCATCCTCTCCATCCTCATCACCTCGTTTATCTGTTTGATTCTCCATTGTATTTCCCTGTAGCTCCCGGAGAGATTTCCAATTTTGATCCTTTCTCTACTTCCCCTCGTCATGATTCTTTCTTATAAATTCTGGAATTCACCTCAAACGACACACACACACACACACACACACACACACACACACACACTCACACACACACACGCGCACACGCGCACACGCGCACACACACACACACACACACACGTACTCACGCACTTACTCAATCTATGCGTAGCTATTATAGAATGTTAAAATAGAACGTAAATGCATAAAAAATAAGTTAGTCTTGCGTCAATTAAATCTGTATGTTTGTCGCGCTAATAAATGATTTATATGCTTGAAAAATTGTGAAGTTTTAATCTATTAAACCTTGTACTTCTGTTAAGTGTTATATCATTCCTGCATTCTTTCAAGTGATCGGCGGGTCTCGTCCCAGGAAAATTAGATTTGCGTCTCAAGTCCTAAAAAGAGACCGGCGGGTAAGAAGACGTTAGTCAAGTAATATCGGTACACCCGTTGACTTGTCCGCGTCACTAAGCATTCTTGCTCGGCCCGCACATTTGTTTATTCTATTTCTCTCTCTGGCTTAATGTGCCAGGCGTAAACACATAGCTTGTCGTCTGCCTGCAACGTCCTCCACAGAACCTTGACCGTGACCAAAGTTCGGGACGTAACACTATTAAAAATGAATAAAATCCAAACGACTGCATATCATCCACAGAGTAACGGTGCTCTCATAAAATCGCACCGTATATTAGTAGAATATATTAGACATTATATTAATGACGAACAGACAAACTGGGACAAGTGGATTCCGTAACCAATGTTCGCGTATAGCACGACACCACATATGGTGACAGAATTCACGTCGTTCAAACTAGTGTAATATACGGAAGACAAGCCGAGCTTCCGACAACGCTATCAGAACCACCCGCTACGCGTTATAATTCAGGAGACTACACACACAAACCAAAAGAAAAAATTTGCGCCGCAAATAAAATAGCGCGAGAAAATTTAAAAATAGAAAAAAAAAGCAAAAAGATATTAGATAAGTGATTACATACGATAACGTTCAAAAAAGGCGAAAAAATTTTACTTTATGACGAAACAGTCAGGAGAGGGCGCTCAAAAAAGTTAAAAGCGCTCTGGATCGGTCCATATGTAATAATTGACAAAATCTCCGACGTAACGTACATTATAAAAAAGAGGAGACGCTCCTTGCAAGCTCATGCAAATAGGCTACAACGGAGACTGACAAAACGAACTACAACATCTCGCTAAGACTTGAATCAAAATCTTAGATGCAAGTAAAATAACGCGATAAAAACGAGAGCAGCTAAAAAGTGCTGCAAAAAATTAATCAGCAAAAACTCTTCTCAGAATCCTACCATTGTAACGATATAGTACGGTTAGAACAAAATATTTCCGTTCTTATGTTTTTTTTGAGGATTCTGCTACTAGTCTATGTAACGTTTCCCTTCTGCTTGTCGGAAGGTGAAACAGGTACAACAACATATACAATAATGCGGTTCCAACACAATCTCGGACTCTACTTCAAAAAACAAGGAACACTATTAAGAACTGACAAAAAATGAAATTTAGTAGTTAGGCTAAACACATCCGCACTAAAAAAAAAATAAAGTAGGTCAATAAAATTTTTAAGATTACAGAGAAAATGTGCGCAAGTAGCAAAATCCATGACAGTAACAGAGTAAGTTGTCAAAACGTTTGTTCAGAACTACAAAGCAGAAAACAAACAGTAATTCTAATCTTTTGACGAATTAAAGTAATAGTGGGGTTTCCGACACGAAAACGTAAGAGGCTAGTCAACGGAATCAGTTCGATAGCAAACAATTATTTGGAACAATAGATGCAGATGATGAGAAAGTCATTACTGACCATATTAACTTAATAGAAAATAGACAAGTAGCAGAACAACATGCGTTATAAAATCACTTAACTCATTTGCATCATAAGCGCATATATGTGCGCATTTTGCCTGGCCACTATCACCAGAGCGCATATATGCGCGCATTTTACTTAGGCATTTATCACTAAAGCGCTTATTATTTATACCAGGCTAAAAAAAATTTTGGTGGTAAGAACGAATTTTTGACTTTTCTTTGTGATGCAAATGGGTTAAAAGTGTTAAACGCCACAATAGCACACTTAGATGGGTTAGAAAGCATAATTCAAGATAATGAAGAAGCACTGGCAAAATCCGTGTCCCAGATAATGGCGTCGATAAATAAACAAACACAAGAAAGTTTGTTAAACAAATATTTGCTGGCCGTAACGAATATACTACAAAAGTTCGAGACTCATATAAGGGACATAATAAACCTTATAACAGGAGCACATAACGAACTTGCGCAATTAGAATTGATCCTAGTTGAACAAATCGTACAGGGATTACGCGACACCAGTGGTCATTTGCAAAGTGACTTACACTTTCTATTCCAGATTACTATAGAAAACTACATAAAAATAAAAGAATATGTATACGGTTGCTGTGTACTGCAAAGGGTCAAATGTTTTCATGGTAATGAGCGTACCGCTGGTACATTCCGTGGTACACAATATTTATAACGTCTATAACGTCTGTGGTACACAATATCGGGCGTGTTCCATTTGATTACAGTACGATTCGACACCGATCGATTCGACACCACATTATTGGACACAAAATTATTGGACACA
>NW_018021150.1:35426-44236 GCF_002006095.1 Pseudomyrmex gracilis
AATAATTTAGTGTCGAATCGTACGGTGTCGAATAAATCGGTGTCGAATCGTACGGTGTCGAATAATTTGGTGTCAAATAAATCTGTGTCCAATAATTTTGTGTCCAATAATGTGGTGTCGAATCGTACTGTGGTCAATAGAGTATCACCCCACATTATCTATATTTATAACGATACCCTTGCCTACATATGTACACGATAAGGTGTTTGCGGTAGCAATCATTCAACACATCCTTATCGCAACAAACAGCAACCGATAACCGTATGTGTTACTGTCTCAGGATCAACTGACAAGTTGTAAGAATGTTCAGGGTCATTACGTTTGCAATAACGTAATGACACTTTATAAGGTGCAGACGAGTTCTCCGTGTGAAATATAAGCGTACGTGCATGAGTTAAACAACTATTTAAATTATAAGACGCGACATATGTAACAACTTACACTATTTGGATTTAGTCAAAACAGAAGCGTGCGTGGCTATTCAAGATTAGGCGTAGAGTCCATATCCTTTAAGCGCTTAAAAAAGAGACCCAACAGAAGTCTTGACGAGGATTGGCAAAGTTGTGTTGTTACATCAATGTGGGTTTTCAACTAAAGATATTTTTGTCAATATTAAAACAGTTGTAGAACCAGAGACGTGCATTATTTGAAATGGATGCATTTAAACTAAAAATGCAAAATGTAAAATGCCTATTTTTTATTTTAATTCAAAATGGTTTTTCAAAACCTAGTTCATATTTCCATTAAAATGGTTTTTATTACCCATTTTCTATTTCAAATAAAATTTTCTCGTAAAACATTAATTGAGATACAGTCAAACTTCCATTTTTGTTTCCTATGTATTTGTTTGTTTCCCTTTCACATACAAAAGCTGCGGTTTGATATTCACTGTCAGTACTAAAAATCCATACTTTTCATTATATGTACTATAGATTTGCAATATTGGCAGTAAATATCAGAACGTAGCCAAACTAACATACATAAATACTTCTTCTACTACGCTTTTTATCTTTACCGTAACGAATTCAAGATGTTGCTAAAGTTCCGCTGTGTTCACAGTGATAATACAATATGATTAGTGGAGAGATAAAATTAGTAAGAATAGAGAGGATACTTCATATTTGCATTTTTTTAAATTTCATTGCCTACAGTCTTAAACAGTAACAAAGAGTTTGATTACACAGCCACACAAAAAAAATGTTCTGGCCTGGGGGTCAGATCATGTTTACTATATGTTTTTGGGGTCGTTGAAACCGAATCCAAAGTTCATTTAACCCTATCACATCAGGTTTTGGACATAACCTCAAAAAATCTATAATTCAAGCCTAATTAGCCAGTTATACCAAATATATTAAACCAATAAACTCTATACTCTCTTAATTCCTAAACCCCATAACTCCTTAACCGTAAATTCCAATAACATTATACCTTTCATAGCACAACCTATTATGGCCCAGCATCTCTACAAGACTCATCTCGCACAAGATTAGTCATTTTCGACTTGGAAACCAGTGTATTGAACTATTTTGTATCATTCCAACAAAATAAATGATTTACACAACGAGGATAATTCCACACATGTTGTTTATTTTCCCAAGCCTCCATATCCAGAGTAGTGTCTTATCTATGTCTGCATCCAAGGCACTTTCACGCGGTGACGGCGGGCAACGGAGCAATTCTGTTATCTGGCTGAGTCCCTGGATCACGGCGTTTATGCCGTCATGGCAGGCACAGAAGAAGTTTTACGAGACAGGGAATCGGATACCCAGAATCGGCGGCTGGTCAGGGTGAAAAAGCGGGCCCGCAGGCGTCGTCATCATGCGACCGCAGTACTACATTGGTTGGTGACTTGGCTAATGTAGAGTTTAACAATACAAGAAAAAAGGGCAAAGTCGTCTTGCAATTGCATAATTGTGATTTAGATCCTAACGTCTTTTGTTATATTTGCTTAAAGTTTGAAATAAGATCTTTGCGGAAAAACATCGATAACGACATTTGTGAAACATTTAAGGAAATTTTTAGTTTGGAAATAGATAAGCTAGGAATAAACAACTGGATTCCTCAACATCATCTGCAATAGTTGCAGAAAGATGCTGAATCGTTGAAAAAAAGATAAGGATAGAAAGTATATTAAGTACTCTATTCCAACGATTTGGAAACGTCCTCACTGTGAAGAACATTATTTTTTCTGTTGCAATAAAATCAAGCGTTTTAACGGTAAAAATAAGAACAAAATTGTTTACATCTGTGTTGCATCAGTAACAATCTCAATTTTAGCTGCATAAAACAATAGTAAAATTGATGTTAATCATGAAACCGGAGATATCAACGCGATAGAAATTGATGAAGAGTCTGCTATTGAGTCTAAATCTGAGATTGATGATGACGTTGAAAGTAAAACAGACTGTGCTCCAATCACTAAAAACTTGTCAGTTCCATCTTTAGTGTCACAGTTTGAATTAAATGATCTTGTGCAAGATTTAGGTTTACCTAAAAACGGTTTAGAGTTATTAGCTTCATTCCTTAAGGGAAAAAATCTTTTAGAACCCCAAACGAAAGTATTTTTTTATTAAAATAAAGAATCACAATTTGGCAAATACTTCATGAAAGATGAGAATCCATCGCGCGCGCTAGTATTTTGCACTAATGTAAAAGGTCTTATCAAAGAATTAAAAGCGAATTGCTATGAGGCTAAAGATTGGAGACTTTTTATAGATTCTTCTAAGCAAAGTATAAAAGCTGTTTTACTCTACAATACAAATGTATATGCTCCAAATCTTATAGCTCACTTTACTGTCATGCAGGAAAAATATAAAAATATAGAAGTGCTTTTGCAAAAAATAAACTATGATACTCATAAATGGCAGATTTGTGGAGATCTCGAAATATTAACAAGGTTGCTCGGACAACAATCTGGATTTACAAAACATCCTTGCTATTTGTGCTTGTGGGACAGTAGAGATCGTGCAACTCATAAAAAAAAGAATAGCCACCAAGATCATTGTTTGCACCTGGTACACATACCATTATTCATAAAACCTTACTGGATCCACCAAAAATTCTGATTCCTCCTGTCCACATTAAGCTTGGTCTCATGAAACAGTTTGTTAAAACTCTTGATAAAACTTGTCAATGTTTCCAATACCTTGTAAAAAAATTTCCTAAATTATCTAAAGCTAAATTGAAAGAAGGAGTATTTGATGGACCACAAATCAGAACTATGTTTAGAAATACTACTTTTGTTAGTACAATGAATCCAATGAATGATTGGAAAAAAAACCTAACTTAGTTTCAAAGCAGTGGGCCAGAACTTTTTGAGAAATACGAAAAGTCCTGAATACAAACAAATAAAAATTGATTACAAACTTTCAAACGCTTGGATGTCTAATAAATTAAAAAGTACATTTTTTGCACTTCTACCTTGAAAAATTTCCTGACAATCTTGGAGACTTTAGCAAAGAGCAGGGCGAACGATTTCACCAGGATATTAATGTGATGGAAACTCGTTACCAAAGAAGATGGGACAAAAATATAATGGCAGATTTCTGCTGGATGCTAAAGAGAGGCACACAGAAAGATGCTAGAAAGCGCAAACAGAACCCACTGATCTTTCGATCAAAAGAGAACTCGCTATAGTTCGAAAAAAGAGAATGACTGAAATTTTATATATCTGTTATTTGTTATTTGTTATTTGTTATTTGTTATTTGTTATTTGTTATTTGTTATTTGTTATTTGTTATTTGTTATTTGTTATTTATTTATTTATTTATTCATCAGTTTATCTTAAAAATAGGTTTTATAAAGGCTATATGATGTACAAAATCCGTTCGTGCAACCTCCTCGTGGTGTACATTGGGTAACGCTAATGCCAACGGTTCCACATTTGTTTTCTGAACATACGATATAAGGTTATGGGTTTACAAGGTTATAGGGTTATTGGAATTTGAAGTCAAGAGATTAATGGGTTAAGATGTCCAGAGTTATGGAGTTGAGGGGTTATAGAGTTAATTGGTTTAATATATTTTGTATAACTGGCAAATTAGGCTTGAATTATAGGTTTTTTGAAGTTATGTCCAAAACCTGATGTGATAAGGTTAAATGGACTTCGGATTCGGTTTCAGCGAACCCAAAAACATATAGTAAACATGGTCTGACCCTCAGGCCAGAACATTTTTTTTTGTGTGGCTGTGGTATCGATATATGTACCACGCAGTGATGCCACTGGTACCATGGTTTCATTGGGTACGTTTAGAGAACACAATAGTTACACAACGGTTGAGAGATAATCACTTATGATTGGATACTTGTGGAACCGTCGCAGGTTTTGAGGAATAGTCCTATCATAAGTTGAGTTTTTTTAACAATCTGACATTACTAACATGGAAATATACGTATGCGTACTAAAAACTTTATTGATTGATATACATTGACTGTATACAGTGTAGTTTGGCGTTGTGTAAGAAGCTTTGTGGTAGTTTGTTTGTGTATAAAGGCCATGAAAAATGTAAGTATTATGTATTATATTATTATTACTCTTATTCTAATAAGGCAATGTTAAAGTTGATATTGAGAGAACGTTACTTTTTGTAAACTTATTAATTTATAATGTAATTTTTTAGGAATGAAAGTTTACCACTTTGTGTATATTGATACACTTTGTGTATACCACTTTGTGTATATATACATATATATATATACTGTATATATATATATATATATTGTTGCGTCCGCAGTGGCGGTTCAGCTCTGTCGCCGGTCTCTGCGATTTGCACTCACACCCGCGGCCAAGAAAGAACGCGGTTTTTCGTTAAAGAACTTTATTACAACTCGAAATACAACGATAATTATAGAATACAGAACCAGATGGTCAAACGCGTCGTGACAGTTCCGCGGTCGCGATTCTTCTCTCTTCCTTCTCTTCTTTTCAACAACCCGTCGTCGCCCGGTAACCGACAGTCACACCGATCGCGCGCCGTTCACGCGGCTCCCGCGACACATACGCGGTGACCCCCGCGTAACACTGCCCCCCTCCTTTTCAGATCGTCGTCCCGACGATCAAAGGAGGACTCCAGTCTTCCTGCTCACTCATGAGCTGCTGCTCCAGGATCTCGAGCAAACTGGCCGAAGAAATTCTTCACGAATAACTTCTATTTCCGGGGCTTCAATAATTCCTCGCTATAAACTTCGATCTTTGGACAAGGGGGGGGGGAAACTCACGTGGACCCATCATCCGAAAGGACACCCCAGATCCCCGCCTCGGCATTTGCCCCAAGACCCACGGAAAACCACGCTCAAAACCGTGAGTAAGGTGGACTTCTAGTACGGCATTCAAGACACGAAGATCTCGTGACGACTCAATGCAAAGCAAAAATCCCCCGACGTCCAACGACGAAACGGAAAGATTCATGGTAGCAACGGAGTAAACGCTGGAATTAAAGAAAAGAAAACGAGTAACCAAGCTTAATTAACATAAAAACAAAAACAAACAACAGCAACGTGCTTACAAAACAAAACAAACAACACAAAAAAAAAACAAAATAACTCAACGGGACCCCACCGTGGAAGAACGTAGAGAGAACTCCACCATCCAAACTACCACAACGACCACCAGCGCACGAGCACCTCCTTCCCAGAAACCCCGCGACCGCGGCGTCAAACTACGCGAACGAAACACCTCCGTCCACCCCGAAATAATACGAATTTCCCCGACCAAGAACCAAAAGCGTCACGCAGCCAAAACGGAAGAGCTACCCACAACTAAGAACAAAAAGATGACCTTCTACCAGTAGAAACCAGAAACCTCGCACAGAACCAAGAAAAGCTAAACAATATNACAAACAGCCCTCCCAGTCGCGGGACCCGGAGCAGAATCAGCAACGCAACGCGCCCCTCTCTCTCTCACACCAAACCCTGGAGTTCTCCACGTTATTCTCGGCTCAATCTTGACTACCCCCGTCCGGAAAACAAAACCATAAACGACTCGCCTNAATCACCTCGCCGCAACCGCTCCCTCAAGCACCAAAGCTCCTCCTCCCGCCGNCGCTCAAAGCTCCTGAACTCCTCTTCCACCCGCTGCCGTGCAAAGTCGCCGAACTCGTCTACTCGCCGACAAGACAGCTCGCGTCCGCACTGCTGTCCTGGCAGAGCCGTGGACTTCATCACTACCTCCTCTCGTCCGCTCTCCGTCGCCGTTGCCTTCGTCGGCGTTTCACCCGCTCCCGCTGCCGCCTGATCACGCGCTCTCCTCGGCGAATGTACCAGTGCCATCTCGTCGACCGCACACGCTCGATCCCGGACGAAGCCCCCATATTGTTGCGTCCGCAGTGGCGGTTCAACTCTGTCGCCGGTCTCCGCGATTCGCACTCACACCCGCGGCCAAGAAAGGACGCGGTTTCTCGTTAAAGAACTTTATTACAACTCGAAATACAACGATAATTATAGAATACAGAACCAGATGTTCAAACGCGTCGTGACAGTTCCGCGGTCGCGATTCTTCTCTCTTTCTTCTCTTCTTTTCAACAACCCGTCGTCGCCCGGTAACCGACAGTCACACCGATCGCGCGCCGTTTACGCGGCTCCCGCGACACATACGCGGTGACCCCCGCGTAACAATATATATATACACACACTATTGCATTGTTTTTGAACACAAATACAATACTTTACTCTAAAAAAATATATATTAATATATATACAGGGTGTTCCACAACTCACGACCTTAAATAAAATGACGTAATCCTGAGATCATTCTGAGACAAAAGTTCTACTACCATATTGTCGAGGCTACAAGACTTTTTGAATTATAAGCGTTTAAAAGTGACCTATCTGGTGGTCTGTTTTTTGCGCGCTCAGGTACGGCGCATCGTACATGACAGTGTTCTTGTTTCGATATACTTGATATTTTGATAATTATGCAAACGTTTTTTTCACAAAAAACGTTTTTTATCGAATTATAGTTACATAAATATAATATTAATACAGTGCGTATGTAAATGTAACCAGTTTTATCAAATTCTTGTAGAATTTTAATCACTTGTTTGACGAGCTGTCAAAGTTATAGTATGAAACTGGCGTATGCTGTATTGATTTTTTTGGTTTGTAGTAAAGTTGCTGCAATCAATAATTTTTAATATATCCGGGAACTTCATAACATTTCTATTTATTACATTTATTTAATTTTATACAAAAAAATATTTGTATTATAATAAATGTTACAATATTGAAATGTAATAATTATTTTGTTAATGTTATTCTAGTAAAATAGTGGTTACTATTATTTTACTTACAATTGAAATATGTACATATTTCTTATTATTTGATTTAATATTTATTTAGAGACTTGTTTGTTATTAATTGAAAAAATAGTTTCTTTTGTATAAAATTAAATAAATGTAATAAATAGAAATGTTATTATGTTCCCGATTATATTAAAAATTATTGATTGCAGCAACTTTACTACAAACCAAAAAAATCAATACAGCATACGCCAGTTTCATACTATAACTTTGACAGCTCGTCAAACACGTAATTAAAATTCTACAAGAATTTGATGAAACTGTTTACATTTACATACGCACTGTATTAATATCATATTTATGTAACTATAATTAAAAAAAAACGTTTTTTGTGAAAATTTGCATAATTATCAAAATGCCAAGTATATCGAAACAAGAACACTGTCATGGACCTGAGCGCGCGAAAAGCAGACCACCAGATAGGTCACTTTTAAACGCTTATAATTCAAACCGTATTGTAGCCTCGACAATATGGTATTAGAACTTTTGTCTCAAAATGATCTCAGGAATACGTCATTTAATTTAAGGTCGTGAGTTGTGAGACACCCTGTATATCATTGCAACAATTGTGACAGTCATTGTATATTAATATATACAGGATGTCCCAGAATTGGTATAATATCTCTCGTAAACAGGTAGGAGTAAACCCGAGTCGATAAGTTCTATACCATTTTGCTAGATTCGCAATAGTTACCGAGATTTTAAGTAACAAAATTCCGCGAATAAGCGTGCATCGAAATGTTATACGCGCGTAGGATAGCCCAGCGCGCTTCGTACGATTCCATTTTAATAAGTATATGTTATAGCATATGCTGTTATATTAGCTCCTCCCATATGTTGCTACAGGTAACACCGTAACCGCGCGACGCACGCCGGACTATCTTACGTGCGTAAGACTGCCCGATGCATGGTTATTCGCTGATCTTTGATAATTAAAATCTTGGTGACTATTGCGAATCTAGCAAAATGGTAGAACTTATCGATTCACTTTTACTTCTATCTGGTAACGAGAGATGTTACACCAATTTTGGGACGCCCTGTATATATATTAATATACAGTGACTGTCAAAACTGTTGCAATGAGTTACTTGTTTGAATTTAAAGAAGAATATTTAAAAAAAAGCAGGTCTTTAATGTCAACAAATACTCTTGTATGTGTAACAGAGACACAATAAGCATTTATACACTGTTATTATGCACCGTAAGACTAATTGTAAACAAACCTGTGACAGTCGAAGTTTATTTGTCGATCGCAACAGTTTTGCACCGTATTATTCTTTTTACTATATTGTGAAGTTTTTCATTAGATACGTTAGTGTTGTATTAAATACATATATATATATTGTATACGTGTGTTAGCGCATAAAATAAAAAGTTTTCGCATAGAAACAAAATATATCGTATTAATTAATAAAGACTTAAGGCTTGTGAAATTTAAACCAATGAATGAATATAAGGCCTTACGAGCCGTTCTCAAGGTGTTGAGCGAGAACTTATACATGTATATATATATAT
>NW_018021150.1:45641-48960 GCF_002006095.1 Pseudomyrmex gracilis
TTGAGAACGGCTCGTAAGGCCTTATATTCATTCATTGGTTTAAAATATATCGTATTGTTGACTATGAAGACAATTTCTAATGATAGAATAAAAAATGTCATTTATTTTGTAAAACAAAATGTATCAGTGCGACAGGTAACAAAAAAGTTGGTATCCACTACTCTAGTGTAAGTCGAATATGGAAAAAAGTTTTGTCAGAGTGTATTAAATCATTAAGTGGTCGTTCTCAAAAATTAAATAAACGTGACCGTAACAGTTTAGTTAGATTAATAAGAAGTGGAAAAATTGATAATGCAGTACGAGCTCTAAAAATCCTTAAAAATCGTCTTGGAGTAGATGTCGGTGCTCATACTGTCTGTACAGCCTTGAAACAAGAAGGATTCGTAGCACGGGTTAAAGTTAAAAAACCGCTTCTTCCCGCAACACATCAAAAACTGAGATTACAGTTTCCTCAAAAATATATTAACTGGACGGTTGACGATTGGAGAAGAGGTGTATGGTCTGACGAGACGAAAATTAATAGGCTTGGATCAGATGGTCGTCAATGGATATGGAGAAAATGCCAGCATCTCGACTAACCAATAATTACATTCTCCCAATTGTAAAATTTAGCGGAGGCAATATTATGGTGTAGAGTTGCATCAGAGGCAACACTGTTGGAAACATTTTCCAAATCAAAGAAAGGATGAATGCGGATGCCTACATTTATATTTTAAAAACATCACTCTTACCAAGTTTGAAAATATTTGGCACTTCAGTGCAAGAGATCGTTTTTCAACAGAATAACGATCTAAAACACAAAGCTAAAAAAATAAATTGGATCACCGATTACGGATTATCGCTACTAGATTGGCCTTCTCGATTACCCGATATTAATATCATTGAACAGAAGAGTGCACCGTATCGTTCCGCGTGAAGGGAAGTATTTCTCTTCCGGCTGTCCCTATTACCGCGCACCCATATATGTAATACTTCTATATTGCTAGTCGCGTATCTTCGCAATGAGAGGCACGAGGCCCAAGAAAGAGAGACGCACGAAGTCCAAATATGGGCATAGATAATCAAGCGTCATTATGCGCAGGCGCGTCTATTAAGCGAGTGCGAGCAAGACAAAGCATTGGAAAGTGAGAGAACGCGAGAAAAAGAAATGCCCAAGCGTGCTTGTATGTTTACCGCATGCGCACAAAGCAGCTGAACCTTGCGCGAGAGAGAGGCTGCTATATTGTCTGCACCGTAACGTTTGGGCTTCAGGTCGGCACCGTACTAGCAATATAGAAGTATTACATATATGCGCGTGCCGGTCTCCGCTAGCGGCCCAAGATCCGATCCATATATTATCGACACGGCGCAATCGATAATATCGACGTGGTTACTGATCAAGAGACACGGTAGTGCCTCGCGCCAAGTTCACGCGCAACGAAGTGGCGCGAACAGCGCGAGGCGCATTGTTCCTATTAGACGCAAAACTCGCTTTTTGAAAGAAATTGTGAAAGATAAAATATACATATCTCACTAACAACTGAATCGCTTGACTATTTTTTAAGTCTCAATCGATTCAAATTACACAAATAAAAAAGTGTTTGTGATTTTTGGCTGTCTTCTGTTCAACGATACTAAAAATTTTCTTCAAAATATATACAATTTTATCATGTTCAGATCTCGTCTCTAATGTGTAAGAAATGTGTACATTAGTACTACTGCTTCCAAGAGATGCCGACATGCGCACGTTGAACGAAAGATAAGGAAAAGAATTATAATGTGCTGAGAGAAAAAAATAGAGAGAGAGAGAGAGAATATGTGAGAGAAAGTGGGAAAGAGTGAGAGAGAATGAAAGAGAATAAGAGAAAAAGTGCGACAGTGAAAGAGAGAATAAGAGAGAGTACAGAAAAGTAAAGGAGAGTAGGAAAGAGAAAATGGGAGAGAGAGTGAGAGAGAGTGAGAGAGAGAGAGAGTAAAGGAGAATGGGAGAAAAAGTCAGAAAAAGTAAAAGAAAGTATTAGAAAAAGTGAAAGAGAAAGTGATAAAATAAAAGACAATAAAAAAGAGAGAGAAATAGAGTAAGAAAAAGACATAGAAAGAGTGAGAGACAGTGGGAGAGAGAGAGAGAGAGAGTAAGTAAAAGAGAGTGAGACAGAGTGTGAGAGAGAGTGTGAGACAATAAGAGAGTGTGCAAGAGAGAGTGAAAGAGATTGCAAGAGATAGTGCGAAAGAGTGGGAAGGAGCGTGAGAGAGAGTAAAAGAGAGTAAGAGAGAGTAAGAAAGAGTGAGAGAGAGAAAGAGAGAGTGCGAGAGAGTGAGAGAGAGACAAAGACAGAAAAACAGAGCGAAAAAGAAAACGCACCGAGAATGATCATTTGAAGAATATAAGAAATTGGTATGAAATATATAGTATATTCTTTATAATAATGTAAAACGTGATGCTTGAAAGTTTTTTGGTTTTTTGCGCAAACTTAGATTTTATAAAAAATGTAGTCAAGCATCAAGTAACTTTCACTACATGATGTAAAAATTGTGAGTATACAAATACTATTGCACCAAATAATATTTTGATTTCAATTCCTGGTATTATTTTAGAGAAAAAAAGTTATGATCTAAACGATTTATTAAATCTTACTCTTCCTCATTAGTGTGAATTATATAACACTTTATGTTAAACTTGTAAAGAGAATGGAATGAGATATTTAAAAGAAAATTAACATTTACAAAAGAAATACTTATCATTCATTTTTTATTATTTTCACCAGAAGATAGAAAAGTAATATCAGCAAACAAATTTAATCTACGTGCTGTACCAACGAGCAAAAGTATCAGTTGATGAACAGCTGTATAAAGTAATGAATGCTATATTTAAGAATGGTCTGTATATTGAAAAGTCATTATACAAGTATGTGTAACGATGGAAAATCGATCTGGCACAGAATTGATGATAGGCAAAGTAAAAAACACCACTGGCCTAAAGGTGCTACAAATGTTTATATTCTTTTCTTGGAAAAAAAAATATTTTACTATTGTTAAAAATTGAGAAAAAGAATGAATAGAAAATAAGATGAATTTAAAGATAAACTTATATTCTACAAAATGTATGATACTCGAAAAACTTCCCTTTTTAAAAAAGGGAAAAAAGGCTCTAAGTACACGCCAAACAAACATATCTTTCTCTACAAAACCTGTTTTACAAAAGAAGTGATATCAAAAGTAGCACCAAGTACACTTGTGTAGGTTAAAAACGGGCGGGTTCCGTTTGACCACAGTACGATTCGACACCGCTCGATTCGACACAGATTTATTCGACACCAAATTATTCGACACCGTACGATTC
>NW_018021150.1:49760-51994 GCF_002006095.1 Pseudomyrmex gracilis
TATATAAAAACTAAAAAGTATAAAATCATTGTATCAAAAGTTAGACTTTGTTCTTTGTAAAAAGTCGAATCATAACAAATAATTAAGGCAAGAAAACTTAGCGTAGCTGCACCGAAAACTACAGCAGACGTGTTTGACCTGCGCGGTTTATGTCACATACAAAACCAAACCAAGCAGCATTGCAATAAAAGTGAAATAGGTTTTACACTAAGCAACTTCAAACGTTAACATTTTCACTTTTCCTCGTCTGGCTTAGACAGAACAATGCTATTTCTCTGAAAGTATTTATATAAAATAACTCTTTCATTTTTACATTGACGATTACGTCTATATGTACATGAAAACAAAAAATTTGGTATATTTTTCTTGAAGTATATAATACTTTAAATATGCTAAAAAATGTGAGAATTACAAAATCAAGAGGCACGGTAGTGCCTCGCGCCAAGTTCACGCTCAACGAAGTGGCGCTCGAACTGCGCGAGCACACTATGCCTCTTATACGCGAGATTGTATGCAATGAGAAGTGGGGAGATTTTCTCGAAGCAATTGTTTAATAACAGCTGAACCGATCACTTTCGTTTTGGTCTCAATCGCTGTAGAACAAAAAATTAAAAAAAAAAGTATTGTTGCGTTGTTTTGGTTTGTGGCTTCTAAACGGAGATATATGGATATAATCAAAAATGTGTGTGAAATTTACGATGTTCGGACGTCGTCTCCGGACTAAAGAATGTGCCAGGAATGTGTGCAGTTTCCTAGTGCTTGTAAGAGATGGCGGTATGAGCGCGTTGAACGTTTGATGAGAGAGAGAGAGAGAGAGAGAGAGAGAGAGAAAGTGAGAGAGTGAAAGAGAGAGATAAAGAGAGAGATAAAGAGAGAGAGAGAGAGAGAGAGTAAACGAGCAAGTGAGTGAGTGATGAATGAATGAGTAAGCGAGCAATCAAATGAGCGAGTGAGCGAATGAGTGAGAGAAAGAGAGAGAAAGAGAGATACATGAAACGGAATATATAAATAAAAACTTGGCACGAATTCAGAAGACAAGAGCAACTAAAGCAAGAACAACTAACAGAAGATAATTGTAAGTACTGATACAACATAATTTTTGTTATATAACAAATTACTAGTCACAATTAAGTATTGTTTTAGAATCTAACCTTTCTTCTTGTTTATATAATTTCGCAAATTGCGGATATTTCGAGAACCAGAAAAGATAGCTTGAAACTAATTTTGCAGGTANCTTCAATCGGCTACTCTGCGATTTATGATAAAGAGTGAAAGTTAACAAATTGAATATTTCAAGAACGGTACAAGGTAGAGCAAAATAGTTTTTGAATCTTGTTTTGTATTAGTTAGATGCAAAATACCACGTAATAAAAGATTAATACTTTTTATTATTTAAACATTCAATTGTTAAAAACAAAACCTAGAATGTTAAACCGGGCTGGTATTGTGCAGTTTGGTGTGCTGAGAATTATAGCATAAACCGTTTTTCTCTATCTCCTTTAGATTGTTAGTTATTAATTTTGCAATTAACTGTGATGCTATGTGGTTGCGACTTAAAGGTGATAACTTGTCGACGTTGGCGTAAGGGTTACAATGGTAACTAATAAGTAATGGTAACTCGCTGGGAACAGTGGTTTTTTGATGATGTTAGTTACAACAAAATGGTGATACTGGTAACTTTACTCCCGAACTTCGACTCCCGAAGCACCGATTTTAACATAGGTGATTTACTGATGGTGGAAGATCTGGATAGTTTTAGGTACGTTCTAGAGGAAAAAACGGCAAGGCCGAGTAATAAAAATATATATATAACTAATAAAGGAACTTAAGGATCTGAAGAAATAACTAAGAAATGATAAAGGTCATAAAAGCCGCTTTGCAGGATGTTACGCCGAAAAATTCTATTATATATATGTATGCATATATATATATACATGTTCACACAAATTATGCTGTAATGTGCTGATTAAATGCATACTGCTGGCATACTGCTATCATTTGGCTATCGGGGCATATATATAATAAAATATTTTGGCATTATATTCTGCAAAGCGGCTTTTCTGACCTTATTCATTTCTTAGATATATATAACTATACTAGCGGACCCGACAGACGTTGTCCTGTACACACGTTTTTAATTCGAAAATTTCAAACTTTTTTTAATAAGCTATAACAATCTGGACCGATTTGATGAAAATTATTATTAAAAAGTTATTACAATCTTTATCGTCATT
>NW_018021150.1:53123-67874 GCF_002006095.1 Pseudomyrmex gracilis
AAATAATTATGTATACTTAGATTAGGATAATAATGTACAAAAGTAACGTACAAAATTTACTTGGTACTACTTTGTGATATCACTTTTTTTGTAAAACAGGTTTTTAGAGAAAGAATGTTTTGTAGTATATAAATGTTGTAAAACAGGTTTTATAGAAAAATAAGTTTTTAGAGTATAAATAAAAAAATAATTTAATTTAAATACAATATGTGTTGTGCGTGTACTTGACGCCTGTTTTTTTTAACATACACCACCAAATCTATGTGTGTGACAAAGATGTCGTAGCGATGACTTATAGCTCTGAAGCCATCGTTCAGGATGGGAAGTACGTACAACAACGGATTCAAGATGAAGACCCGGTTTTAAACGTGCCAAGATCATTATTATTATGAATATTTGAGAGTTTCACTGTTGTAGATATATAAGGAAAAAAAAACTCTATGTGTAATATATATAAAAGCTTGTCTTAATAATAATGAAAGATACTGCTCATAGTAGTGTATCCATGTTTGTTGATTGTTTCCTCCATATCTGAATTAAAAACAAATATTACAATGCATTGTGTAAAATATGTATAAAACAATAATTCTGTGTGTGTGTGTGTGTGATATAAACGTATTGAAGTATAACAAAGAATCATACACATTGGATTCATATTAGTATTTACTCTTTTACGAACAATACATACAACTGAAAAAAAATCTTAAGTCATAAGATGTATATAAGTTTATAGAGACATCACAAATCGCTCAACACATCGTTCCGTGCTGACCACCACGCGTATAGTTTACACACGTTCTCCATAGCGCAATGTCTCGAGTGGTTGCCGCAGTTGAAGACTCGCAAATCGTCGAGATTTTGCAGACTTTCGATGTCCTCGTAGTCGGCGTCGATGGCCTCGATGATGATGTCACAATCGTTGAGTAAGTCACCAACGATTTTTGTCAACCACTGCTTCTTCTCGGCACCTTTTACATACACTAGTGTAGACCCATCGTTCGGCGCGCTCGACAGAGCATTTCGAAGCAGCGGCTTCAAGCGTTGATAATCCACCATTCCATCGGTCCAGGCTGTGATGGTTGACCGTGAGCCAGCACGCTCGCGTTTGCTCGGCTTTTGTCAACAGGTTTCACGACATAGGTTCTCGAAACACATGATGAATCAGCTCGCGTCCGTTTCGAAGTATTGCCGCTTCTTTTATTATAAAGTTGTTGTTTCTAATCACAAAACCTTGGAGGTCCACGAATATCGGTATGTCCGCCGAGGAACGCGGCAAGCTGGACGTCGTCGACGTTGACGACAAAGCATGCGACATCGTTGACCGTTCGAATGCGACTGCTCTAAACAATTCGTCGCACGACGCTGGTCAGCGGATTGTGCTCGACGATACAATCGTGTATGATCAGACAGTACGCAGTTGTATCGGGGGGTACATTTTCTTTGCAGTTGAATTCAATGCGTACGTCAACGGTAACGCTCTTGACCATCTCGTTTTGGCGCGAACAGTCAATAACCACAAGCGGTCCGCAGTAGGGGAACTTGTTTAATGTTAGAAGCCTTCTAGTAAGCTCTTCTGAAGTTTACGTACACATCGTACAACACGGCATATTGTTCCTTACTAAAATCCAGATTCAAGTCGTCGTAAGGATAAAAATCTGAATTTAGAAACAACTTTACGTTGGACAAGTTGCAATAATCGAACCGCGAGCAATCTCGGCTGACAACGTTCTTTCGACCGGTTTGCAACGCAAAAATGATGTAACGTGGCTTTTCCAACTGCTTAGCCGTTTTTACAGCCCACAAATATGACGTAGTGTTTTGCAACAGCGGGTACTCGTACAGATCCCACGAGCGAAATCCCATGGATAAATATCGACCGCTCTCCAGAGTGCGCAACAGCTTCAATTTATTCACATCATTTAACACTACGTGCATTCGCCACTGCACCTTGTGCAATTCCACCGTTGACCCGCTGTTAGCCGAAGCAAAGATGCTGTTGTTGTCGTTGCGCAATCGTATCAGAATTAATTCGTGTCGCGCGTTGATCACCACGCGTTTGTAGTCCTCGCAAAATCCCAGCAATGTGTGGAGAGATACGCAAAAATTGAATTCGCCAACATCTTTAGTGGTAGACAGGTTCTATCCGGCGTGTCGCAGAGCGTTTCCCGTTTCAGTGGGCAGAGACACGTAATTCTTTAACGTGCTTGTTACACCGGGATTGCGATTTCAACGCGCTCTTGTCACCCACATCGTTATCGTCGTCGTCATCAAAATATCGTAGACATCATCGTTATTACTTCTCGTCGTCGTCGTCTCGCCTGTTTCTCGCTGTCGACGTCTGCGAAGCACAGCGGTGTTCAAAAACCGAGCGAGGGCGCGCAATTCGTACGAACGCACGGGAATCGTAACCGTTTTGTCATTATCGTCAAAGTAGAACTTGTTGTTCGTCGAGTCAAAGTTCAGTATCATGTTGTAAGATTCAAAGTTCATAAAACCGAGTTTGTAGACTCCATCGCTCAGATCGATAGATGGATAATAACTCACCGCGAGAACGCTGCTTTTACCGGTTAATGTGAGCGTGATCGACATTGTTGCGCGCGAGAGCGATCGTCTACCACTTGAGGTTCCTCAGAAATCGCAGACACAACTGACCGCAAACACTCTGATCGTACGTTTGATACGGATGGCGATTGTACGCGATCGTCACGTCGCTTCCTAGATAGCGCTCGAGTTCTCGCGGTAGACGCAAGTTGCCGAATCCTTCGAAGTAGATCGCGTTTTGTCCTTTCTTGGCGTAGGCGACCCACTGCGTGCCGGATCCAATCGCGTCGTCGAGATTCACGATACCGCTCTCGTTCGCGCGTACGCGCGCGGGTAAAGCGTTGCACATAAATACACCCCTGAAAAACGGTATGCGAAATTGTCGGGCAAGCGTGTCGAGTTGCACGTTCGTGGTAACACCGGATGGCAAAGCGACATCTATCGCTTGCGTCCGCGAAATTTTTTTTTACCTCCTCCTCCTCCGAATGCATTGCGTTTGTAAGGCGCGAGATACAATCCGCGACCTTCCAACGCGCGATTGTGTCGTTGCAGTTCTTCCAATTGACGCGCAGCGGCCTTTGGATCGCCAACGGCTTTCGCTACACCGGCCGCTCCGCCGATCAACGATCCGATGGCTTTCAGCATCGGCAATAGAGGCAACAAGCCGCCGCGTTTCGCAACCGGCAAAATTATCTTTCTCTTTTTCGCATGTTTTTCTTTTTACCTATCTTTAGTCTCTTAGAATCCGCACCGAGCTTCGTCTTTGCTTTCATGGCCGCCCAAACAGCCGTTGCGGCAACTTTTTCTCCCACAGTAGAGGCTGTTATGCGTTCGCGCGCTTCTTTAGCGAGCAACCGATCGGCGTCGTGGCGCGCGGCGAGTTCAGAATTGCGCGAGTACGCGATGTCGTGCTCGCGACACGCGGCGTCCAACAAATTTAATCCGCGATCGCCCCGTGCCAACCGTTTGGCGAGCTTTGTGCCGGGTCCGCAAAATTGATAGCCCGGTATGTGCAATTCAAACGGTAAAGCGTTTATAGCGCTGTTCAACAGACCTGCGCCGTTCGCGGAACGCATCCGATTCGGTTGCGAGGACCAATCGCGTTCGAACGATCGTTTAGTTCGTGCGCGATCCGCTCGCGCTACGCTTGTCGCAACGACTGAGCGATCGGCGATTCGACAACTGTTTTTGTCGTTTTTAAAAAACGATTTTGGAATCGCGTCCGACGCGCTGCGCAAGTGCGAAACGGACGGCGACATGCGTTTCGTTAAACAACCGTTCGCGATACGGGTGTCGAACATAGAAACGAACGCAACGATCGAAAGAGGAGGCGAAAACCGGGCGGCACGGTCCTCTCCTACCAAATACCATACGCGCGATCGTTTGCGGACCGTCCAACTGCGGCAAGACGAACGTTCTGATACGTTTGTTGGAGAGTCTGTACGATGTGCGATTCGAGAACGTTTACGTGTATTCGAAGTCTCTGCAACAACCGAAATATTGCTATCTGGAACACTTGTTAAGATCAATGGACAAAATAGGTTACTTCACGTTCGCGAACAACTGCGACGTTGTGCCAACGAACGAGGCTATGCCCAATTCCGTGTTTGTATTTGACGACGTTGTCTGCGACAAACAGGACGCGATACGGGAGTATTTTGCGATGGGTCGTCACTCGAACGTCGATTGCTTTTATCTCTGTCAAACGTATGCCAAGATACCGAAGCATCTGATTTGCGACAACGCGAATCTGTTGATTCTGTTCCAACAGGACGGCACGAATCTGTGACACGTTTCCAACGATCACGTCAACACCGACATGTCGTACAATGACTTCTCGGAACTGTGTCGCGCGTGCTAACGGCGAAAGTACGGTTTTGTTGTGATAGACAAAGATAGTTCGTTTTGCAACGGTAGGTACAGATGTGGATTCAACGAGTTTGCCGTGTCGTAGACAGCGTCAGTTGCAAACGGTATGTCGAGCAACGACTAGGCTTCGCGCGCGTCGACGATGATCACCGATATCGACGAACGCGAGCGTTTGGCGAAAGAGATCGCTCGAACGCGCGAATCGATACGCAAGAAACATCGATCGTTGAAAACGGGACGCATCAAGGACGAGTTTTGCTCTCGAACGACATTTTAAACCGATCGTTGAACTGTTGCAAGAACTGGTCGAGAATGCAAAACCTGCGGAACGTTTGTACACAGCGAGTGTGAAGAGAAAGCTCGAGGATGGCACGGCGGCAGCAGCGAGACCAACGCCGTTAAAACGAAGAGACGATGATTAAACGCACCGTTGACAATATTAATCTCTTACGTGGATGACAGCAATGCGATCCCAACGCCCGAGCCCCCCGCGTTGCCCACGTTGCTCGAACGCTCGGTCGACAAACTCGCGCGAACGAGCAGCGACGGCGATCGAGAAACGTTGCTACAGCGTTTGGGACCGTTGGGTCGCAGATACATCGGCGCTGTGCTGACAGATCAAAGACCGTCGACTCAACATTCGGTGTGTACTTTGGCGAAGAAGGTACGATGCTCGGTAGCAAGCGCTTCGACGTCGGTTCCGACGACTCCATCATCGTGGACAACGTTCGATGCGCAGGCACACCGGGTCTGTACGGATTGATATTCATGAAGTAGCCCGACAGCACCGCGTATACCGAGAGCGACAAACGCGTGTATCGCGATTTGTTGCTGACAACTAACGCTCACAGACGGGATCATCGTCTCACAGCGCCTGTAAAGTGCAACAAAGGTCACAAGTACAAAAATATTATTGCACCGTTGTTGTTCAATGTTCGCGATACGACGGGTGAGGGATTGCGTCCGATCGCCATGAAACTGACCAACAACGCAAAAGATTACGTGCACTGGGACGATCCCAAGGAACTCGTGGATCGTCTTAGATTATTGGAGGCGTCTTGTCGCGCGGGAAACGACTCGCACGACAACGAGTTTTTGTCCATCATCGAGGAGCTTCGCGAGGCGAGAGTGATTATAAATTGAACCGTTGCTCAGCGAACGTCGACAGTTCCGTTTGCGCGCGCGATGAGCGTCAATAAGTTCGGTTTGCCGTTGCAAAGTTGCGGTTACGACTACAATGACGGAGAACGCTTTCGACTAGCTAATTTGCGCAATGACGTACGCAACAACGCTCTCTGTTTATCCGCGTCGTCGTTGTCTGAATACGATGCAAAGGATCGTGCGATAACCCGATTGACGAAACTGCGAAACAGTTCCGACGCCGCGACCAAGATCTACGTAGACGACGCTGTCACGCAAGAGATCAACGCCGCATATCGCCGCCACATGAAACATTTTATCAATCGACATCAGTTTGACGATCGTAAAATTCACGCGGAGCACTCGAGCAAAGCACTGAGCAAGGACATTGAGCATCTGCGAACAAACGCATATGATCGATTGAATAAGCTGGAGAAGAGACCGCGGGGTGCGGATTCACGCGAGGTCAAAGCCTTGAGAAGAGACCTGCTTCAATTTCGCAAAACAGTAGAAGAGACCGTTAAGCATCTGCGAAGAAACGCGTACAATCGAGTAGTGCAGTTAGAAAATTCGCGCACGGGAACAGAAACAAAAACAGTTAGTGAGTGAGTCTCTGTAAAACGAAATGTGAGCGACATGTTGTACATCGTTTGCAAGACACGCAATGTGAAACTCTATCAATACTAACCTGCGCAAAACCGTGTGAGAATCAGCGAGACAAGACAAGCAGCTACAATCAAGATGAACGTCGAGAAGAAAAAGCTCGCAGAGGAGCTGCACGCGCCCGCGCGACGCAACTTTCCGCGCAGACGAGTAGTCGCGCGGTTACGACGATCTGTGGCAGGCCGACGTGGTCGAGATGCGGCCTTATGTTCGCCAGAACGAAGATCACAATTACATTCTCACATTCATCGATGTGTTGAGCAAGTACGCGTGGGCGTTGCCGCTTAAGAGCAAAAGCGGCAAAGAGGTCGCTGTAGCGTACGCGAAGATCTTTCGCGCCAACGGTCGTCATCCGACGAATCTGCAAACCGATTGCGGCAAGGAGTTCTACAACGCGGATGTGGAAAATCTGATGCATCGGCACGGCGTCAATCACTATTCCACATACTCCGTTATCAAAGCGTCGGTGGTTGAACGTTTCAATCGCACGCTCAAAAACAACATGTGGAAGATGTTTACGCTAAACGGATTGTATCGCTGGATCGACGACCTGCAGCAACTTGTAACGGAGTACAACGCGCGCAAGCATCGCACCATCGGCGCGCGACCGATCGATGTAACGCCGGCTTCGAGCGAGCGACTTCTGCGCACGGTGTACAGCAACGTCAAGATCGCAGGACCGGCGCGATTCAGAGTCGGCGATCCTGTGCGCGTGAGCAAGTACAAAACCGTCTTTGCCAAAGGTTACACTCCAAACTGGACTACCGAGGTGTTTCACGTTAAAAAGGTGCAACAAACTTCACCAGCAACCTATCTGCTCGAGGATTATTGCGGTGAACCCATAGCCGGTGGATTCTACGAGCGCGAGTTGCACGCGGTTAAACATTCGGATGTGTATCTCGTGGAAAAGGTTCTGCGTCGCCGAGGCAACAAAGTGTTGGTTAAGTGGTTGGGACTGAACAATTCGCACAATTCCTGGATAAATAAAAACAATGTTGTGTAATATTATGTGTGTGTAATTTTTTTTATTTTCTTATATTTTTACAACTAATACATATATCGTAATTATCTTTTAAATGTAATTTTTATACAATAAAAACAATTACATATACAAGGTGTCTGATAATGACCGTATAACCGCTCGTAGGCAGGTAGAAAGGATTATTCTGAGTCGAAAAGTCCTGAACCATTTTTTTCTATTACATATGATAAAGGAGTAATTATTGAATAAAGTAAGCCAATCAGCGCCGACCTTTAGCCGAACGCACGTCAGTGAGCCGCGCGCCTGATGTGCGTGAGCGCTCTGCGCGGCTCACTGAATAATCCCTTCTACCTGCCTACGAGCGGTTATACGGTCATTATCAGACACCCTGTATATATATATATATATATATATATATATATATATATATATACAATAAAAACAATTATATATAATTCATTTAATGTGTATTATTATTATATAATCCACCTAATTTAATCTAATTTAGTCAGAGATATTGTAGTGACTCCAAGGTAAGGTGTCGGTTGATTCTTGGACGACGTACCGCTTGTCATCGTGCGGGCTCAGAGCTTCCTCTCCGAAACGGTGAACACCTCATGCAGCTAGGATTGTATGCACGACTGCTGTCGCGTTAGTTCAGTCGCGTCCCGCAGACACCGCACGTAGTCATCAAAGGTGATCGTTCTCGCGACGACGCTCCTCTTCACACCCTTCACCTTCTTCGTGCACTTGCTGTCGCCCACTCGAGTCGCGTACATCTTTGTGCGCAGACCCACAAACTCCGTCATAACAGCGCCGTTGTTCTCATCCTTCATAAGCCCCGGTACCTTCTTGTTCGCGCAAAGCATGTGGATTATCCGCTGGATAATTGCTCGTATCGAAGCGAGCGATATCGCGCTTCATATCCTCGTACACATTCTCGCACTTTATGTGGTATATTAAACTGTCGGTATCGGTGTAAAGGATCTTGCAATCGTAACCGTACAACGGCGCCATGTGGTCATAATAGAATTTGTAAAGACAGGTCTTCGATATGTCGAGTATGCACATACCGACGTACAACGGTTTGTTGAACAAAACTTCCAGGCGACGCAGTTCTATGGCTACCAGATCTTCAGCAAACACGCTGCGGCTGTGGAAGTTTGGTTTTGCAATAAGCGCTTCCGCACCGTATCGTCCTTCTCATTTTGTAACAATTCGTACGTTGGTGTACTTGCGCACGTTCTCCATTGTCTTGCCGAACACCGCGTTGTTCATAAGTTTGTAAAGGTTTTTTGCAAACTCGTTGGCGGCGTTCGCGCGGAATCGGGTATTGAGCTCAATGTATCCGCGCAACCAAGGCGATTGCGAGAACCGCAGCACTCGATGTATTCGCGTCAGAAGAAGCCCGTGTTGCAGACACTGCTGCAGGTTGAGGTAGTGAATCACGTAGCGCTTCTTATCAAACACCGTGGCTAGCAGTTTGACGTGATTCTCACCGCGTTTACCAGGCGGTTCCTCACGCGTTGGACAAAAGGGCAGGTCTCTGTGCGTGTCCTGCAGTTCTTTCGGATACGTTAGATCGACGAGTATGTAGCCGATGTCGCTGTCCGCCGCGATCGTTGTCACATCAAACTCGTACGCGTTCTCCACCCATGCGAAGTTATTGTATGGAAGCGGCTGACACATCGCCCATCCGTAAAGATTGTTGACGTCGTAGTACATCAGATACGACGACGGTTCGGATGGATCGTGCGAACGCGCGTATCTGTTGTTCGCGCGGGCGTATCTGTTCGAACATTGACTCAGACCGCCGCGTATGCCGCGTTCCACGAACATTATCATGTCGATGTCGGTCGAACGTCACACGAGTGTACTTCAACATGGCGTCCCATGTATACCCCAGCAGCGTGTAGTAGTGCGCGGGATCCAGTTCGTAACTCGCGACGAAAGTTTTCAAATACATCAGCCAGCAAAAGTACGTCCGTCTTCAGATACAAGTCGCTGTACGATCCCAGATTTTCGATGTTGAATCGTTGCCATACATTTGTTGCGTGCGCGTACTCGCTCTCCGTCACAGTCTCGCCGGTCAGCGAACTGTAAAACGCCTCACGCGGTGGCACACTTGTTTCCAACAATTTGTCGACGCTGTCCACATATTCATATGGAAACACATCTTTTCGCGTGAGCAGTTCAAAGTCCTCGGTGGAGAGATCTCTGAATTCCGTTTGAGTCACACGCAGTTTGCTTTTGTCGAGATAGGACGCGAGTTTTTCTAAACTTGTGCTCAGAAATTTGTAAGAATCAATGAACCGCAGGTGCACGCACCTCTGATTGCCTTCGTCCCGCGTACTTTTCACATGTTTCGTGAACGATATGTAGGTCTCTTTCGTCATGAGCAGCACGTTGATCTCGCCCTCGAAAGCGGTGGCAACATCTTTAATAATAAAATGCGCGTCATATCCGGACAAGTTGTGGAACACAACGGGAACAACGTAGACTTGTTTGTAATTCAGATTGCACGCGAAGTACGCGGGTCCTCTGAAGCGTCCCGTTAGATGACAGTGGTCGCGCACCAATTGTCATCTCGCTCGAACGGTTGTTCACAAACGTGGCAACACTTAGCGTTTTTAAACCGCTCGATCTCCGCCGGTGTGAGATTCGCCATTGGTATATTTGCCGCGAACAAGGTCTTCGCACGTTTCGCAAGATCGTGCAGTTCATGCAAGAACCACTGCACGCAGTTCTCGCCTCTATGAGATCTGTATCCGATGTCGATGTGTTCGCAGCTCGCGTAATAACCGATGCTGAACACACTGTGTCTATGGTACTTGTGCGCGTTCGATATGTCCTGCTTTTCGTCCTGTTTTTCGAGTACTCACTCCAAGTCGGCGTACACCACTATTGGAACCCGTTCCTTGTTGTTGTAATTCTCAAATCTCAAACGGTTCTTTCCTTCAGCGGGGAGAACCACTGCGCTGTTGTTCAATCACAGTCCATGGTGTGTTCCGCCAGCTTCTCGCTCGTGCGGAAGTAGTGTAGGCATCTATGTATGTGTTGCAATAAAAACAATACACACATTGATTCATGAGTTCAACCATCTCGTAATTTGAACGGTCATTTTGGTTTGTACTTACCGATCGCATATGTATTTTATTTTTGTATTCTTGTTTAATTGTGAGCTGACTAATCGCGATAAATGTTTTATCCACGCGAAGTGTCCCACGTGTCCATCGCGTTGATCGGGAACAGCAGATTCACATGCTTCTCCTTCTTGTTCGACGTAAGTTGCAGCGGCACGTATCCATGTCCCTGTTCCGCCACCGTAAACACGTTTACGGACACGTCGTTGTTGCGTTCGAAACGCACAATTTAATGCAGTGTCATTGGAAACTCTATTCCATCAAAGTTCAACACACTCGCGTACGCGGGATACTGTGATATTCGTTAAGGATGTGAAGCACTAGGATACAACGCGGCGACCAATGTCCACGCGAAACACGCATTGTCCCGCGACTGTACGTTCACTACTGCGTGTTTGAGCTGAACCTCACGCGGCATTTTAACCTGACATCCTGCGCGTATCGGATTATGACTATTCACATTCACTGTGAGGTTCAGTACCTGCGCCAACGCCCAGCCGCTGTCGCGTTCCTGGAACTCTTCCAGAGCGGTCATTGTTGCATTCATCACGTCTCGATCGTACCACTCGCGCAGATCCGACAGGTGATAGAGTCCGCGATTGCGCGTATTGAACAATTTTACACTCGTTTTTTCACCCGTCACAAACTTCTCGTTGAACACTGTGTTCACTTTTACACTAGCGTGCTGCGTGATTGCTCGATCAACGTGCGCGAGTACCGTGTCTCTAGCGGTTTCGAGAAAGCGACGAAGTTCGATGAACGACTTGTTCACCACGATGCCGGTCACTAAACGATTTTTAAACGCTGTCTCGACTTTGATCCATGCAAGTCTAGCACTCTCGACACCCGCACCAACGTGCGCAAATCGCTCACGAAGGGCCGCGCGCAGATCTTCGAGTCGCGAGATTCGTGCGATGTGCCAATTTATCACACCTGTGGACGGTCGCGGGCGTTTTCTTCGGCACTCTTCTCTCAGCGTCTCTAGACGTTCGTCGCAACGTTCCTCCCACGAAATGTAACCATTCAACGTGTCGAGGAGCGCGGCCTCTTCTTCGAGCGGTTCGCGATCGTTCATGTTTGCCATCGCTTATATACTTGTTGTATTTTTTAAAATATTAAAATATGAGAAAGTTAGAGCCGTACATCAAACCAGATTTCACGTATTGCGTCCTCGCACACTTTAGGAATTTTAAGATTGTGTGTGTGTGTATTTCTATGGAACTTGCGATCTTGATTGCTCGCGATCAAAACGACTTGTGACTCGCTCCCGAACTCGACGCGCTTTTTTATTTTGCGCCTTATCTTCCTCGCAATCTTTAGATTTGAAATTTCAAATTTAAAAAAACCACATCCGCTACTTAACGGTTTTTTACGCAGTTGTTATCGCAGGAAATGATTCATCAAACCGGAAATGCCTGATTGCTTCGGCAATAAGAAAAGACGCACTTCCGGGAAATTTGCGGTTTTTCTTGGAATTATTATTATTATTATTTTACTACGCACTTGCGGTTTTTCTCGGAATTATTTATTTTACTGCGCAATATACCTTTTAACGATGACGTGTCATCATCCAAACGACCTTGAACACGCACGGATCTGTTCGAGTTTTATTTTTAGCAATGACGTCATCATCCTTGCGGTTTTTTTCGGAATTATTTATTTTACTGCGCAATATACCTTTTAACGATGACGTGTCATCATCCAAACGACCTTGAACACGCACGGATCTGTTCGAGTTTTATTTTTAGCAATGACGTCATCATCCTTGCGGTTTTTTTCGGAATTATTTATTTTACTGCGCGATTTAAAATCCAAATTGAGAGGTAACATTATTTTAGCAATGATGTCATCATCCAAACTACCTTGAACATGCACGGATCTGTTTGAGTTCTATTTTTACCGATGACGTCATCATCCTTGCGGTTTTTCTCGGAATTATTTATTTTACTGCGCAATTTAAAATCCTAATTGAAAGGTAACATTATTTTAGCAATGACGTTATCATCCGAACGACCTTGAACACGCACGGACCTGTTCAAACACGCACGTCCGCGCCCGCGTCGAACGATCTTGAAAACGTTCAAACCGTTACAATCGTTACAACCACGTTACAACCGTTGACGCTATCAATAATACTCATTTACCTGAAATAAATAAAACACATCGAATACTGCATACTCCATTTTTACGGCTCGTCGTTAATTGGCTCCGGTAGAGCCGATAACAACGCTCCGCCGACACCACCCACACTCCTACGTTATCTCATCCGCAACGCCCAAGTCCTCCGATCCTGCTCTCAATATTACGAATATGCTTCCAATGATCTCTCTCGCGCAGTATTCCCGCTCCCTCTCTTGCCTCGTGGGTCAGAACAATCACTTTCTTTTGATTAAGGGGCACAACTAGTGTGAAACTTTTAAAAAATCGATTTTTTGCACTTTTCGATTGTCTATAGCTCCAAGAATAACATACTAAAATTTCAAGAGTGGATCTCAACTAGTTTTTGAACGACAGCCTTCTAAAGAGCAGCTGCTCGTCGGTCAGAAACGTGCGTAAGCTGAGGGGCCGATTAGCTGCCTCGAAAAAGGGTCGATTAGCTCGAAGGAAAGCTTCAGCAACCCAGCAGGTACTTTTCGAGGAAGAGGAAGGTGAATTGTATGGACCTGGAATAGCAGATTAGCTCTAGGTATGATATTTCTCGATTTATAACAATGAAATCAATATTTTTATCTTTAAACGAGTTTTTCTCAGAACGACATTTTTCAAATTTGCTGCAGTTCTAACTCGAATACAAATCATCCGATTGACTTGAATCTTTTTGGAACGTGTTTAATATTTGTTTTTCTATACAATGACCCTTCAGTTTTTTGATTGGATGAAAAATGTCAATTTGCCATGCAAAAAACCACCAGATTTTTAAGCGTAATTTGAAACTTTTTTTCAAAACTCCGCCATTTTGTTGGATTTTAATTTTTTTTCATAATCCTGCGTCATTGTACGGGTAATACCTTCTAGTTTAACGGACATTTTTTGTTTTTTGATTTCAAGCACTTTGAAGATCGCAATCACTGCATCAGTGGGAGAACTTTTTTTTGGAGACTTGGGAAATGGCGCATAAGTCGCTGAAAATTGATTATTTGTATACAAAAAAATTGCTGCACATAGATCATTTATACAAAAATACATCCTCAAAATTTCAAAACATTCAATGCCATACTTTTCTTTTAATAAATTACCCAAAATCACCTTTTTTGGGGCAGTCACACTAGTTGTGCCCCTTAATAATAATCGAATCAAAAATAATCGATAATCAAATCATTAATACTTGGTAATCAAATCATTAATACTCGAATATCGATCGAATCCCCCCTTTCTTCTCCGTCGTGATCTGTTCCCCTCCTTTCTACGGCGCGAACTGTTCCTCTCTTTCCCCCCTCTTTCTTGCCCTCGACTCTATTTTTCTCTCTTTCTTTCTTACGGACTGTTTCCAGTAAGGCATACTCGAACGTCTTTAAATAGACAAAGACAGAACATGACTCGCCTATTGGAATATTGGTCCAGAACAACCATAATATATTTACTTACCATGGAAAAGGAATTGTTAGCAATTGTGTGGTCTGTAAAACATTTTCGACCATATTTATATGGTGTAAAATTTTAGATCATAACGGATCACAAAGCGCTCGTATGGCTATTCAGTGTCAACGATCCCGGATCACGGTCAATTTGTTGGCGAAACTCGAGGAATACTAGTACGAAATAGTGTATAAAAAAGGGAAAGCCATCACCAATGCAGATGTATTGAGCAGGAACGTCGAGCAAACAGAAATATGTACAGACGGCGTCCTTAATTCGAAGAATAGGCGCAGGGATCGGAGGGCAAGCAAGGCGGTTGCTCGTAGTGCCAACGGTCGCCGTACTAACTAACTAGTAGCAATCGGGTGTCCACAACTACGTCGTGTCGATAATGTAACTGCTCTTTCTTTCTATTTTCTTCTCAAAACGTAAAACTATTGGCCATTTACTGAAAGTCTAACGTTGACAAATAACATGTGTATATATATATATATGTGTAATAAATGAAACTGTAATGTTTTCTGTATATGAGAGGAACGTATATTGTAAAAGTCTCGTTAAAAAAATTGTATATTTAAAATTATATGTAGCCGCAAAATAAATATAATTCTTTTATATTATTATTTTATTATATCTATATATTATTGGGTATACGATTAAATATATGTAAAACTCAAAACATTAAATAATGAATAAGGCAAACTGTGCATAAATAAGAAGAAATAGATATATTATAACAAATAAAAGGGCGTGTTCCGTTTGACCACAGTACGATTCGACACCGATCGATTCGACACCAAATTATTGGACACAAAATTATTGGACACAGATTTATTC